>NW_017671348.1:104899-175596 GCF_001879085.1 Nicotiana attenuata | reverse complement strand
CCCCCCCAAGGCTTTACGTTCGCGACCTATTCCTCGCATTCGCATAGGGTAAATCCCTCCCCAGCTCTGATTGCCCTTCGTGATCGCGAAGAAGAAAGCATCAGATGACAGCAGAAGCCTAAAAACCAGAAATTCTAAGTCCAAAATGGTCCGTAGCCTATCCGAAACTCACCCGATCCCCCGGGGCTCCAAACCAAACATGCACACAATACCAAAAACCACATACGAACTCGCTCGGCTGTCAAAACAGCAAAATAACACCTAGAACTACGAATCGGACACCAAAACGAATAAAATTTTCAAAGAAACTTAAGAACCTTCAATTTTACAACCGTTCGTCCGAATCACGTCAAATAAACTCCGTTTTGTACCAAAATTTGCAGCCAAGTCATAAACACTGTAATGAACTTATACCAAGTTTCGGAATAAGAATCTGGACCCGGTAGAAACAAAGTCAAACTACGGTCAAAATTGGAATTTCTTTAAACCTTTAAACCTCTAGTTTTCAACAAATGGCGATAATTCAAGCTAGGGGCTTCCGAATTCGATTCCGGGCATACGCCCAATTCCAAAATCACGATACGGACCCACCAGGACCGTAAAAAAACTGATCTGGGTCCTTTTTTCTCAAATCGTTGAACTAAGTCAACACAAATGAGTTTTAAGGCACGATTTCATATTTTGATTGATTTTTCATATAAAGACCTTCCGAACAAAGACATGGACTACGCACGCAAATCGAGAAAGGCTGAACGGACCTAATCAAGGTTTTGAAACACAAGATTTAGGTTAAAACTATAAATGACCTATCAGATCATCACATTCTCCACCTCTAAAACAAACGTTCATCCTCGAACGGACATAGAAAAGTACCTGGACTGGTGAAAAGGTGTAGATATCTACTGCGCATGTCCGACTCAAACTCCCAAATGGATGCCTCGATCGGTTAACCTCTCCACTGCACTCGAACTGAAGGAAAACTTTTAGACCTCAACTGCCGGGCTAGAATAGCCACTAGCTCCTCCTCATAAGTCAAATCCTTGTCCAGTTAGACTGAGCTGAAATCTAACACATGAGGCGGATCATCGTGATACTTCTGGAGCATGGACACATGGAACACCGGATGGATTGCTGATAAACTAGGTGGCAATGCGAGCCTGTAGGCCACCTCACCCACTCTCTCAAGAATCTCAAAAGGTCTGATATACTTAGGGCTCATCTTGCCCTTCGCTCCAAACCAAACATGCCCACAATACCAAAAACCTCATATGAACTCGCTCGCGTGATTAAAACAACAAAATAACACCTAGAACTACAAATCAGGCACCAAAACGAATGAAATTTTCAAAGAAACTTAGAAACCTTCAATTTTACAACCGGACATCCGAATCATGTCAAATCAACTTCGTTTTGCACCAAATTTTGTAGACAAGTCATAAACACTGTAATAAACTTATACCAAGTTCTGGAATTAGAATCCGAACCCAGTAGCAACAAAGTCAAACTATGGTCAAACTTGGAATTTTTTAAATATTTAAACCTCTAGTTTTTAATAAATGGCGATAATTCAAGTTAGGGACTTCCGAATTTAATTTCGGGCATATCCCCAAGTCCCAAATCATGATACAGACCTATTCGGACCATCAAAACACTGATTCGGGTCTATTTTCTCAAAACATTGACCAAAGTCAACTCAAAGGAGTTTTAAGGCACGATTTTATATTTTTATTGATTTTTCACAGAAAAACCTTCCAGACAAAGACACGGACTGCAAATGCAAATCGAGGAAGGCTAAACTGAGCTAATTGAGGTTTCGAAACATAGGATATAGGGTTAAAACAATAAATGACCTATCGGATCATCACAACATTCCCCCATTTAGGCCTCTTTCTCGCACTATGACCCGTGGTCGGAATTCTTCCAATCTCATTAATGTTGCTACCTTCAGTCGTGCAGCTTGTACAACTCTATCCATGTATGTGCGCCTATGCAACACTTCTCTCTTTTTTTCCTTCAGCTATTATCCAACCTCTAGGCCTTACTTTGTGAACTTATACAAAACTATGACAAGTTGTCCCTCTAGGCATCTATAGGTATACTAAAGTCCTTCGCTTGGTACTCTGTCGAACTTACGACTATTGCTATATCTTGTTTCCGAGCCTCATTTATCTATCCTTATGAATTTACTTCATCTAGGTAGGTCAGGCTATACCATAAAACTTACTTCGATTTATTATTATCGAGGTTTGTTACCCAACTCCAAGTTACTCTCTCGCTGCTTATCCTATATGTATAGATCTAAGTCCATTAATGATTCCTCATTACTGTTTATGAATGACAACCTAATCTCATCTCATGCTTTGGAACTTTTATCCATCTATTGTTGATTTACCTTAATATTGATCTATAATCTACCACTGATGATTGAAACCACTTACACAACAATGTCACCAGGGCTCACATCTTATCGGGGAACATCTGAAGTGATTAGCCTGATCCACCTAGGGGCGATACTATACTTCAATAACCGTATTTCATAGCATCCCAACATGATTCATCTTATGGGGGTATTCTAATCCTGTGCAATTCATGAAATCCCTTTTCTTTAAATCATTACTCAATTAAAGGCCTAAACACTATTTTCTTATCATTTATCACAATTACACTCTCATTCTACTACCAAGGCAACATTCCATCTTTTCTATTTATACTACTCGAAATCTTCCTTTAAATTGCTAGCACCATAGATTTTCTTATATTATTCTGGAACCTCAAGTGAGACATCACGTCATCTCTAACTCTTTTTTACTCTCTTAACTAGACCTCTCGGTACCTAGAAACCACAGGCTGGAAGATATGCCACTGACGACACCACTATCGTTTCTGGATACTCAATCACGGTGCTTCTAGCCTTCTATTTAAAATCTGGACTATTCAGAACCTTCTCCACTTAAGTATCTCGTACCTTATTTACCTTTACCTTTCTTATCTTTAAATTTTGCATTGTATCTTCTATCACTTTCTTAACCTTCCTTCCACATAGGTGGAATTCACGTCCACGCCTTAAAGCTCCACTATAGTACTTGCACCTCTGATACGTATACACATTCCGTAGGGAGCTTCATACTGACTTCTTATGAGATTGGCAATCTTCTAAATTGCTTTATCATAGAGCCGTTATAGAATATGGCCATTGTACTATCTCTCTTGTACCTCTTATATTAAGAGTGATTCTGCAATACTCTGAATCATGATTTCTATAATTATCTAGATCTAATAATCAGACTCCTGATTCACTTAGCTGATGTAACTCTTTAGTTTCCTCTTCTCTCTCAGCCATTAAGTAGGCTTACGCAATCTTCCGATCTGCGGCTCAGGGTATTAGTTATTAATTTAGCCTTTCGTGGACACTATGGAACATCCACGATATAACCTTATAACAATTCAAGCCTTTGTCTGTGACGTGGACTCAATTCTTTCTTTTAACTTATACTGGACTCTCCTATAGTTGTATGAAGGGCAACATATATGCTACATGGATAATACTCAGAATCTTAAGTGCGTTCATGACGTGACTAACTCTAGGTCATTTATCGAATAATTCCTTTCGTACCTTCTCAGCTTTCTTTAAACTTAGGCAATTACATATCCTGGTCTTTTTGGCACTTGTTACATGAATACTTAGGCTTATCTTAGTTCTCACGCATGTTGGAATATTTTGCAACTCATATGATCATAAAAATTACTTTTGATTTTTTTACTTCCCGTTCATTAGCCACTATAGGTGCCACTTTCTTATGGAGTGCATACAATGTTGTAGTGAGACTGTTGTTACAAGACCATTTCTTCTTCAGGTTACTATGGTTAGGTTAAACCTTCTTCCTTATTTCCTCAGCTAGTCTTTTGTTGTAGCATTCAGGGAAGACTCTTTGACTCTTGTAAAGCTACGAGCTTATTATATCATATACCCAATGGAATATTTGATGTTCTTACTCACCTATAAATATCCTTAGTTACATACCACCGTGCCCTTGTTCTCATAGGGTTACTTCTGAATTAAATTTTTTTTATTGTCTCCCCCATGACACTCTTTTTTATTTTCGTAACACCTATACGGAAACTATAACTACTTCTACTCCTATCTGAATATTTCTCAAGGATTACGATGTCGTATCTGCGAGACTGAATTCCCAATGATGGGGTTTACTAGGCTTATCTTGCACTATCTACTGATTATTTGTATCCTCTTTTCTAGCCATAACTAGGCTCTTCCTGAATCAACTACTAACTACTCATTGGTCCATTCTCATATCTATATTCCGCGTAATCTCTCTTGGGTTGTTTCCTTTGTCTTAACTTACCTCTAGAATTGGCTCCTTATGTGTCAAGTGTTTATTCGCACTTATTTATCAATAACATCCGGGGAGGAACCCTCTCGTGCTTGCATAATGTTCTGGAGTCATAACATATCTGTAGAATCTGAATAAATGCAATCTCATCTCTTTCACCTTTTTACCGCATTCTTCCTTTACTATTCCATAGTTACCTCTTCATCTTTGGTATCTTTTCATATCTTCACTGACTCTTACTCGCCTTACAGTAACTCTTTATACCAAGGATATCTGAATTCCTTACGCACGAGGGTGACACCTAGTGTAACTAGCAGACTTAGTCCCTTTAGCTTAAGTCTACTCACAACGCTTGCTTCTTGAATGACCTTTAAAGGTTATTATTCTTTTGTCCATTCAATTTTCGCCGGAACACGGGCTCAGAAATTCTCACGATGTCGACTATTATCAAATCTTCCGATCCCTAATTCATGTTCAATTTATCTTGTTTACTAGCCTGTGCTTATTTTAATTACTCTGGGGGGAGGGGGGGGGGTTGATCGAGGCCAACCCTGTACTACTATAAAGTAGCAAGAGAGGTCGAAGCAGCTTTTACCCGAGAAGGTCGGGATCGATTTCCACAGGGAGCTAGAGATTGGAACTGAGTTTCTATCTAAGTTAGAGTTGCGTGATTGTTCCTAATTGCACTTCTAAACATTTTTGGTTTTGATATTACTTCTAAATTTATACTACTAGGATGCTAAATTAAGCTAAGTTAAGCTAAGAGGAGACTATTGAAGATTGTTTAATTAGTTAAAAGGCACTAGGGAAGTGACTTTCACCTAGGTGGATAATTGACGGGTTCTCGTGTCTAAGGCTAGGTTGTCATATTTGGGGATTACGATATAACCATTGCATGATTCTACTCACTCTATACTCTCGGTAGTTCGAGTAATTTGCCCTAATTGACTTTCTCAAGATCAGTTGGGTATGATCATTTGTGCAAGCAATATAGGTTCAAGTCGGGTATTACGATCTCTCGGTTTAACCCTTTAATTGGGGCTATCAATTCTCTTGAATACGCCCCAATTCCTTGTTAGACTAATTTTATAGACTTAGGCTCTCTTTCTCAAGAAGATCCAAAATCAACTAAGCATAAACTAGTGTTTTCAACCACTAATTCAACAATAAAACCATAAATTAGTCCAAATATCAAACACCCATGGACAATCAAACCTTAAAACACAAGACCCATCAATTACCCACACTAGGGTTGAGCCACAACCCTAGCTGATGGGTCTAGCTACTCATGATAGCAGAGGAAAATAAAGAAATAGATGAAGATAAACCCATAATATTAAATTGCTAATTAAAACTTGAAGATTCAATAGTAAAACTCTTGTAAAATTACTCCAAATAGTAAGAAAACACTATTCATGAGCGCAGCTCAGCTGTAGAATCTAACTGATGACCTAAAAATAGGAAAAGAAACTATTTATACTAGGCCGAAAATGCTGGACAAAAATACCCCTGCGGGGCTAGTGCGAACCGCAAAAAATCAAGTGCGGCCGCACTAAGGCTATTAGCTAAAAAATCCTGCTCTCTGAACATGGCCACCGCGGACCGCACAAAATGCACTGCGGCAGTGGTGGCTCCTGTTGCGGTCCACACAAAATGGAAGGCGGACCGTATTGGCATCAATCCTCCAACTTGACAGCTCTCTGAAGTTTAGCTTTACGGACCGCACAGAATCGAGTGCGGCCGCAATGAAGTCAATGCGGATCGCACAGAATGGAGTGCGGCCGCATCACTTGGCTGCCTGAAATTGAGCATTCTCTGAATCTCTCCTTTGCGGACCGCACAGAATGGAGTGCGGCCGCATTGGTCCTGTTTTTCTGAGCTTGGACTTGTTCTTGGTACTTGTGCATGTTTCACTCCTTTTTGAGTTGGTTTTGACGAATTGTCACCTTGTTGATCAAACCCTGCAATCAAGTACAACACGTAAGCCTTTGGGACTATTTTGTACACATTTCTAATCAAAACTCAAGTAAGAAGGAGTGTAAAATGCATCATAATCCCTAGTTATCAGGGGTCTAACTTATCCTTCTATTAATTGCGTTGGATTCGCAAACACATTTTCTTGAAATAACGATATGACTTCATGGCTTATACTCTTTATTGTCTCAAGGCCTGTCACCTCTTGTCTTTTCCTTCACTTGACCATAGACTCTGTCATCCTACCTTATTATGATTTACCGTTATCACCCATTTATCATACCTTACTCATAGTGTTTCATTTACTCTCTTCTTATTCTCCTACTAATATTTTTTTCTATCACATTATTCTGAAAATTTCAACAAAACATTGTTTCACTTTTAGCTCCCCTGGCTCAATCCACCATTTTCGGTTACTCTAACCCAACCTGGATCCTAATATTCCATCCTTCTCTTAAACTATATATGTTAGCTCCCATAGGGCATAATTGAGATGGGTGTGGCCAATTGTACATACCTCTATTTTTGTTGAAGGTAACTTAGAATCCTTATTTCTCTGCCTGAATTGGAAATTCGAATACTTTATTAACTGGGTACCTCGTACCCTTCTTCACCTTGCTTCTGGTACCTATTGAAACTTATACTTTTACCTTCTAATACTCCTATGGCCTGCTATTCGCGGGGTATGTTAGATATTCCCGTCTTAGGGTCATAAATAAGAAATTCACACATCCGATATACACGATCTAATAGGGCCTCAAACTGGGCCACATTGTCAAGAATTCTCTCTCTACTAGTGCCTTTACCTGCTGCTGTATTAGCCCTCTGGCTAGTTGTAATTCATCTTATTGTAATTATCTCTATATCATTAGGAGTTATAAGTCCTGGCTCAAACTCTTATGACTCATCTTTATAGTACGATTTGGATTTGAAAGAAGGGTAACGGACTCCTAAATTCCTTGTAGCTTCCTGTTTATATAATGTGGTGCACAACACATCTATAACAAGGCTTTACTAGAGACGGCTTGTAGAATCCCTAGGATAAAACTGCTTTGATACTAAGTTTGTCACGCCCCAAACCTGAAGAGGCATGGCCGGCACCCGGTGCCATACTCTGCCCGAGCGTACCACTCTGTAACTTTAAACTCTGGAGGGGTAACCCTCAATTTAGGCCTATGAGGCCATATTCTAAATCATCTAAAAATATCATCTCTCTCATCTGAGGGGTAAACAAACCCAAAAGCTCATATATATATAAAACTACGCAGGCTGACGAGGACGCCATGAATATCTAGTAATATATAAACTATACAGGACGTGTCTACAAGCCTCTAGAGATAGTTGGACTGTATCATGGTCGGGTCAGGGCCTCGACCTACCCATCAAACCTGTATATATAAAATGAACTTCAAGGTCTAGACCTGGTAACTTCGAGGAAGTGGAGCTTACCAACCGAGCTAATGTTGACTCTGTCTACTAGGAAGGTCTATCCAGCTGTCTATCAGGACCCGCAGGCATGAAATGCAGCATCCTCGGCAAAAAGGACGTCAGTACGTAATAATGTATTGAGTATGTAAGGTAATAGAATAACTGAAAGCTGAAACTGAACTGATAATATAATAACTGAAAGTAACTGGAGTCAAATATGATCTGAAGATATGCTTACCTGTTGATACTGACTCAATTCTCTCAATATAGTAAGTAAATAGCTGTCCGGCCCTATAAGGCTCGATACATATAACTACTCTGCCGTAGTAGCTCGTTCATAGGAGCACGGCCATACTAGGCTCTATATATTGGCCATTTTGGGCTCGCTCATAGGCACTCGGCCATAATAGGCTCGGTATATAACTTACCATCTGATTAGAGGTTTCCCAATAGGGGACTTCCCACCGATTATCGCTCGATGGCGGTGAAAATGCTATAGTACTACCCAATAGGGGCTGTCCACCAATTATAGCTCGATGGTGGTGAATATACTGTAATACTGTATATATATATATATATATATATATATATATATATATATATATATATATATATATATATATACCCTTTGCTCTTTTGACTGGAAGAAGACAATACTTAACTGGATATATAGTCTTTATAGGGAATGATACTGTAACTTATGAGACTATGATAATGTGCATAAGTTCAAGAATTTGAACTTCTCTTTATAACTCGTTATCAAACATATGTAGTTATGGGATCATGCCAATTACCTTATCACAATCTGTCCAATAACCACGTTAAACTCATCTCGTTGCACCTTAACCTACAACCACGATAACAATACTATCATCAAGTTATGGAAGGTACAACTATCGCACAATGAACGGCAAACTTATTTTATAATAAAACGGGCAACATCACCCGTATAATCTTTACTTCCTCCCAATTCGACATAACACCACCAACAAAAACAAGAACATAACAAAAATAACATGTATACATCATTTTCCAACCTTATATCCATCGCAGAATACCACAAAATAGCCCAAACACCCCAATCAGTTCATTCACAAAACGACAACCCTAGTAGTGTCAAACAACCCGAAAATGTACCGACGAATGACCAGCAACCCACCCTTCCATTATGTGGTGTTTCACCACACCCTTTCTCCTCACAAACTCCATAAATACAATAGCAACAGAGACAACCCAACAGCAGCACAACACAACCCACAAAACAGTC
The DNA here is from genome assembly GCF_001879085.1 of Nicotiana attenuata. Classification (NCBI taxonomy): domain Eukaryota; kingdom Viridiplantae; phylum Streptophyta; class Magnoliopsida; order Solanales; family Solanaceae; genus Nicotiana; species Nicotiana attenuata. The sequence continues at coordinate 166,578 of NW_017671348.1, read as the reverse complement.
GCACAAGTTAAACAACTCAAAACTGATTTTTCAGTTTTCTAAAACACGTTCCGAGTTGTCTTTTCTTTCAAATTGAGCAAACAACCAACAGTACATAATTAAGCCTCTTATAGCCATGAATTCAACTTAAAAATAAGTTCACAACTAGCCAACAGTGATGCAACAATAAACAACATACCACTCTTTCGAAACTCGCTAAGTCTAGTCTTTACGATCGAGTTACAACTCGTACAAGCATAGATAATGGAAGGAGAAGCATAAATTTACCTTGGACTGAGTAGAACCCACAAAATCTAGTCCTTATTCATCCAAAATCAGTCCCCCAAAGCAACTACAAGAAGGAGAAAGAGAAACTAGCAAGCTGTCCGGGATTTTCGCCACTAGAATCACATCATATCACCCGAAATTACCTAGGGTTCGTTTGGGATTTTTGAGGAGGAGTTGCAGGGGTTTTGATTTTGTTGGTATGAGAAATCGGTGAAATAAATGAGTTAATAAGTCCTTAAAAGTCCCCTCATGACCGACTTTAGGTGCTTTTAATTGAGGCCTCTCCTTTTGGCAAGTAGGTGATGCACCTACTTGTCACCTATCAGTATACGCAGTCTCGCAAAAACATGAATATCTCTCCACTCCAATATTGTATCAATGAACAGTTTAATCTGTTGGAAACTAGACTTGTAGTTCTTCAATTTGTTGGGTATATCATCCCTTAATTCCAAGTACATTGGGAGAAATGCTCAGCTACATTTGATCTAATGTTCAGCATATTTATGAATGTGACTTGTAATGATCTTTGCCAACTTTTGTTCCACAACTCGCTTGACTTCAATAAATAACACACGACTATAATAAGACTAAAATAACTCATAACATAACCTCTTGGTGCAGTTCATGATCTTAAATAGTTGTAACCTCCAAGTTAACATGATTAACTTACTTTAGGTACTTTCAAAGATAATCTCATTTCTAGGATTACATCAATTGACTTATGATGTGCTCTCTTGTACGAAAATATGGGGTGCAACAGGATTGAGGGAATTCTAAGCTCGACTCAACAAGGTAAGTATGACCTTACCAAATGTTTTCGAAGGAATGGCTGTAGCAGCCTTCCAGAACGGGCGAAACAGAGAAGGTTCGGGGATGACCAGAAAGTTGTTGCGCCGATTGATAAAATACTCACGTGCTACTTGGGACGAGATATTGTGCCGAGGACAGAGCAGACGACGAAGACCTCAACGGGCCAAACCGATAACTCATCTCAGTGCAACCGAACCCAAGAGAGGACAAAGAGTTAGTACGAGGAAAGGCCCTCCAATGCTGCAACCAGATAGAGATCGGTATCAACCTTACAACAGACCGCCCATCCCCAACTTTCACCCGGAAGACGACCTCTCTAGGCAAAGATCAGAGATTCCCATAAGCAACCGAGGTATGGTTCACTATTAGCTCATATATTATGTGCGTCACCTACAAATGTGGTTTATGTACTCGAAAAGCTCGGACCAAAGGTGAAGTGGCCATCAAAGATGAGGTCTGATCCGAAACCAAAAAGTCGGACGCCTTTTGTTAATTCCACCAGTACCGAGGACACAAGACCGAGGACTGCCATGCTCTAATATTGGAAGTGGCGACTCTGCTACAACAAGGACACTTGAGGGAGTTGCTCAATGATAAAGGCAAGAACACCTTAGCAAAAGGGCAAGAATGCCCAGGTCTACCAAAGCTGCACGTCTCTCTCTTGTACCATCACTATGATCATCATAGGGAGTGATGGTACCTCCATCAATGGCGTCAGGTTCACTGCCACCCACAAATTCAAGAGATCAATCATCTATGAACGGTATGACGGCCTCGAAGAAAGTATCATCTTCGATGAGTTGGATACTGACGGTTTGACCATCCCTCACAATGATGCACTTATTATTACCTTATGCATTCTTGACACTGATGTTAGGAGAATTATGGTTGACAATAGAAGCGGGGCGTGCATTATCCATCCGCGACTCCTCGTACAGATGCGACTCGAGATAAGATAGAGTCCTTGTACAGATTCATTATCCATCTACGAGTCCTCGTCTATGATGTACATTGTTAACCGATTTTAACAATGTAGTTGGATGGAATTGGGGCGAGATCATAATCCTCGTCCTCATCGGCGGGGTAAATCTGGATACCAATTCCACATTATAGACCAATACAAGACATACAACACCATTGTGGGTAGGCCATGGATACACCCTATGTGGGAAATCCCTTTCTTCCTGTATCAAGTGACCAAGTTCCCAAACCCTTGGGGAATATTCAGCATACGAGGCGAATAACGCACATCCAGGGAATGCTATCAGGTTACCCTGGATACTACGACTACTCAACAGAAGAAAGAGAAAGAAGAAAAGGCATAACAATTAGTAGGGTCGGAGTCCCTTCCATTTGAAGCCAAAGACACCATTACAAATCCAGAAACAGTCAAAGTTGTAGGCTCGACCATAGAGGACATCGATCACGTCCAACTATACCCAAAAGACCCTAACAAAAAGGCCTAAATATGCCGCAAGCTCAAGGTCCCAGGTAAGTTCAATCAAATTTTAATAACTAACGCAAACTTGTTTGCTTTTGGCCATGCAGATATACCAGGAATCCCCAAAGAGATATCCAAGCACAAGTTGAACGTCAACCCCTACTACCCCCAGTCAGGCAAGTCCGATAAAAATTTCAACCCTGCCATCAACGAGGGCGTCCACGAAGAGGTGGAGAAACTGCTGGCAAACGGCTCTATCAGGTAATCAAAATACCCCAAATGGATCGTTAACGTGGTAATGGTCAAAAAGAATAACGGAAAGGGGAGGATTTGGTGGACTTCACCGATCTGAACAAAGCCTGTCCAAAAGACTCATTCCTATTGCCGTATATCGACCAGCTCATAGATTCCACAACAGTACACGAGTTGCTGAGTTTTCTGGACGCATACTCAAGTTACAACCATATACTCATGGAGGAGGACGATCAGGAGAAAACTATGTTCATCACTCACAGGGGACGTATTGCTATAGGATCATGCCATTCGGGTTAAAGAATACCTACGTACCAAAGGTTGGTCACAAAGATGATCAACAATTAGGTTAGCAAAACCATGAAGTATACATCAATGACATGTTAGTCAAATCTTTGAGGGCCGAGGATTACATCAACCACCTGAAGGAAGCACTCGAAATCTTAAGGAGGTACGGGATGTAATTGGACCCCGAGAAATACACATTTGGCGTGACCTCGGGTAATATTCTAGGTTCCCTTGTACCACAGCACAGGATCGAGGTCAACCAAGATCAAATTAAGGCCATCGACGAGATATCAGAGCACCTAACTACAAAAAAATAAGTCCAACGACTGACGGGTCGAATCGCTGCCTTATCCAGTTCATCTCGAGATCGTCCGAAAGATGCCACAAATTCATTAATGTACTTAAAAAGGACAACAACGTCGAATGGATGACAAAGTGCAAACAAGCGCTGAAGAAACTTAAATAATATCGATCATCGCCACCCCTCTGAGCCTGGAGAATGTCTCCTTGTCTACCTCGCCGTTTCAGAAGTAGAGGTAAGTGTAGTCCTGGTTCGAGAAGACAAAGGTATGCAATCTCCAATATACTATATCAGTAAAGCACTTATCAATGCCGAGATGAGGTACCCATATCGAGAAATTAGTTCTGGCTCTTGTCATAGCTTCAAGAAAGCTAAGGCCATAATTCAAATGCCATCTAATCTCGATCGTCACTATATATCATTTGAGGAGCATACTGCATAAACTCGAATTGTCAGGAAGGCTGGACAAATAGGCAATAGAGCTAGGCAAGCACGACATCAGTTATTAGCCTCGCATAACCATAATGTCACAAGTGCTCGCTGACTTTATCGGGGACATTAGCGCCAAGGTAAGGACGAGGCAGAGAAGGAAGCCACGCAAGCTTCTAGCCTGACGCAGGACCTCTAGGTCTTGCACACCGACAGCGCATAAAATGCATGCAGATCCGAACTGGGACTCGTGCTCAAAGTCGCCATCGGCGAAATAATCTGACAATCTATAAGGTGACCAGATATAACTAACAATGAGGCCGAGTATGTAAGGCCCCGTAAAATTATTTTCCTAAAATCCCGGATTCCGTGATGCCGAAGTAGGCGTACAGGTTAATAGTAGTAGAAATTCTTCGCGGCAAGCTTGCGAGCGCGGTTCGGACTTTTGGATTAAACAGTACACTAGGGAGTTGAAGGAAATATTTTTGCAGAAGTAGGCATTTCTGCGGCCCATTATGCGGCTGCATAATCACTCTGCGGGCCGCAAAATGGCCGTAGAGTGAAGCAGCCTTTTTGGCCAATTTGAGGCCAGGTACGCGGCCAATTATGTGATCGCATAACCATTTCACGGGCCGCACTTTGGTCGCATAATCGTCCTTGGATTTTTGCGGAGGGAGCTTCTGCAGTGCATTGTGCGATCGCAGAACAGGTCTACGGGCCGCATAACGGCCGCAGAGTGAAGCAGACCAGCCCAGTTCCCAGGTCCACCCTTCGCGATCATTTTGCGGGCGGCATAATCATTATCCGGTCACATATACGACCGTAGAACCTATTCCGAAGCTTCATTTTTGGGGTTTTAAAACCCGACCATATTCCGTTAAAACACCCACCTTAGACCATTTTGAGCCTATTTTCTGATATCTTTAAAGTGAGAAAGAGAGTCCTAGAGGGAGAAAGTGTTCTTCATCAAAATTTTCTCTTCAATTCTTGATTAAACCTTGAAGATTATCAAGAGAGACACCTAGGTCTTCTTCCCAAGAGGTAAAATTCTATCACCCAAACTCCTAATTTCAAAATGTAACCTAAATGGGCCATTAGTAAGGTAATTCATGGGGATGGGAGTGCTTACCTTGCATGCATGTATTCTTAAGGTATGTGGTGAGGTTGTGAGTTAAAGATGGAAAAGAATGGGGTGTGGGTTGGTGTAGTCTTTCATAAAGAGGGCCATGAAACTTTAATACACGCATAGTGTTTGATAAAATGCTCAAGCGAGCTAGAATCATGATAGCTTTTCTATTTTTGGTTCAATTTTGCTGCATTATTAAAATGGATTAAAGTTGCTAATATTCCAGAACATCTTAGAGTATTAAGAACCTCAATCGAGGTATGTATGGCTAAACCCCCTTCTTCTTAGAATCGAAAGCCCTGGTGTTCGTGTAATTGGTGTATGTCCCCAAATTGATCATACTAGAATTGATTATCCCTAATGTGTTGTGTTGAATGATATATGTTCAATATTTGTTCTAAATTCTTATCATGTCATCTTTCTCTTTTGAGGATGTGTTTAAAAATGTGGAATATGTGTTAAGAAAGGTTAATATTTCACGTAAAAAAATCGAATAAAGGTTGTTATGCCAATTTGTATGAAAAGCCTCTATGTGCTTAGGATTTTTCCAAGTTTTTCCCTTATGTGTACAAATGTCTTACATGATAGGACTTATTGTTGCTGATGATAATGTTATTTGAACGTGTAAAAAAAAGGAAAGTTGAATTGTGAAATACGGCCAAGTGACAAGAATGACTTAATAAATGAGGCCACTCGTGCCAATGTATTGAAAGTGCGAAAGAAATGTGAAGTGAGATGATTGATTGAAAGGTTGATGTCTCAAGTGAGATGGCCTAGCCGATCGGGCCGTGATCGGACGCCATGCCGCACACATGGTGGTAACTGTGCTGGAAATGATTGATTGAAATTGTGGATATGGTTGATGTCTCAAATGAGATGACCTAGCTGATCGGGTCGAGATTCGACTCTGTGTAAGAACACGATGGTATTGTGGATTGTGGCATATCGGCACTAAAGATCACCCAACCTAATAAGATGGAAATGGATTTGAGAACTTATGTGATCCTTACTTGATGTTTTAGTATCATTAAGAAGCTCTTATTGTACTCATGGCTGTTTCCCCCTTGTATTATTGTTCATTCTATTGAGATGGTGTTTTAGCTTTACATACTAGTACTATTCGACAGTACTAATGTCCCTTTTGCCGGGGGCGCTGCATCTTTAAAATGGATGCAGGTGGTTCCATAGCAGAAATGTTGATCTCAGTTAGTGGTACATCATCCTCTTCCCACCAGTCTTGGTGATCCCCATTTCATCCCGGGGTCATGTATTGTATCTTTTGTTCTTATTTTTACCACGCTTTCAGGTATAGTCGGGGCCTTGTTGCCGGTATTATCATAAATATCTTTTGTATCTTTAGAGGCTCCGTAGATATTATGTGGGTTGTGTATGGGTGCTAGAAAGGTCAGACGGATTATGTTGTGTTTTGGACTCTTGTTCCACTAAATCGTAAAATGTATGTATTTTGGGACTTAACAATGATGTAGCGACATGAAATGAATTAGTAATGCTTATATATATCATCCTTCTACTATTTAATTAATGACAATACGCCTCCTCCTGATCATAAGTGAGTTGGGTAGAAAAGTATCTAACAGGATTGCTCGACCGGGTCCCTTCGGTTGAGCACCAATCGCGCTCCCCGAGGTTGGGGCGTAACAGAGTATAAGGCCGCAATTGTAAGGCTAAAGCTAACACTCAAATATGGAGCGAGGTGCCTAAGGCTACGTTGCAACTCCCAACTCATTGTCAACCAAGTTACTGGGAGTTTCCAAATCAAAGAGCAGAACTTGCAAAAATACTAGATCGAGATAGGCAAACTGTTACCCAAATTTGATGAATGCCAGCTCGACCAGATCACAAAAACTCAAAATGTCGAGGCAGACGACCTTGCAAAACTAGCTGGCACAGCAAAAAGCATAACCCCTGGGGACAAAAATGTGGTGCATCTCCTCAGTTCAGCTTTAGATGATGTCGAGGTAAAATCCATTAACTTAACCTGGGACTGGCGCAACTGCATTAAAAATTACTTGCAGGACGGTGCTCTCCCGAATGATAAAAAGGAAGCCAAGAAGCTGAGGATGCAAGTGGAAAGGTACAACCTTCTTAACATTGTATAAAAGGACGTACGGGGGGCCCTCGGCAAAGTGCTTGGGACCAAACCAGACTCAATGTGCCCTCGAGGAAGTCCACGAAGGCCATTGTGGCAGTCACTTCAGTGACAAATCACTTGTTAGATGACTCATATGGGCAGGATATTGGCCCGCCATGAAGAAAAACGCTCAGGAATTCATAAAGAAGTGAGAACAATGCTAGAAGTACGCCCTAATAATCCACCAAGCAGGCGAACACCTCCATTCCGTCACCTCTTGATGGCCATTCATCAAATGAGGTTGGACATCGTCAGACCACTTTCGCCGGGACGAGGTAATGTTAAATTCCTTTTAGTTTTGACTGACTACTTCTTTAAACGGGTGGAAGTAGGTGCATTCACCCAAATTCGCGAGCCAGAAGTAATCATCTTCATATGGAAGAACATCATCTGATCATTTGGTCTGCTTTAAGAAATAAGCTGCGACAACGGACCCCAGTTAGCGGGGAGAAAAACCACCAAATTTTTTGAAAAATGGCACATCAAGAGACTACTTTCATCCCTATACCACCCAGCCAGCAACGGACAAGCAGAATCCTCCAATAAGTCAATTCTGAACATCCTGAAGAAGAGACTCGAAGATGCCAAGGGACTTTGGCCAAAAACTTCCGGGGAGTATTGTGGGCACATAGGACGACCCCAAAAACAAGCACAAGAAAAACACCTTACTCCTTAGTCTATAGGTCTGAAGCAATCATAGCAGTCGAAGTAGAAGAGCCCAGCCTAAGGTACACTAATGAGAGCGATAATAACAATGATGAGGATAGAAGACGAGATCTCGATGAAGTCAAAGGGTATGTAAGAACGACCACACAAAAACAACAAGCAGAACGCTACTACAATAGAAAGACAAAGATACAGTTACTCAAGGTCGGAGACTATGTGCTCAAGGCCAAGACCCAAGTAGGAAGAGACCCCCGAGAAGTCAAATTAGAAGCCAATTGGGACGGAACGTACAAAATCGTAGGCAAAGCGGACAAGGGGTCTTTCCAACTAGAGACATTAGAAGGAAAGCTGCTATCGAACAATTGGAATATCAGCCACCTCAAATATTTCAACTTTTGAAAAACTAGGAATGCCCCGTAAGTTGTACTCGTTTTCCCTCACTTGAGTTTTTTCCCATATTGTTTTCTCAAGGAGGATTTTAACGAAGCAACGGACGGATATTTCGAGGTGAAGTACACGGGAACAATCACATTTCATTGCCCGACTCCTCAAGAATCTCCGAATCAAACAACGAAGGGACTAGATATACTGGGACTGAAATGCGAGCCAGCACCCAAAACTTATAATTTTCTCCAAGATGCCTAAAGGCGAAACGATGTAATCGACACCAAGTATTAAAATGAATGAGATGCATATCTGCTAGAACTACTCTCCCAAGTCTCTCAACTAAGAGATACGTTCGACCAGCTCGAACAAAACTTCTCGGCCATTGGCCACATCTCAACTAAGAGATACATTCGACAAGCTTGAATAAAACTTCTCGGCCCTTGGACACATCTCAACTAAGATATACATTCGACCAATTCGAACAAAACTTCTCGGCCCTTGGCCACATCTCAACTAAGAGATACGTTCGACAAGCTCAAATAAAACTTCTCGGCCCTCAGCCATGCCTTAACTAAAAAGATGTACATTTGACCAGTTCGAACAAAACACCTCGGCCCATGGCTGCTCAACCCGCTTGAGTAAAATTCCCCAGTCCCGCAACCATCGCAACCCAGAGGGCAATAACAAAGGGAAGGAGTGCAAAAGCAACACACAAATGCAGAAACAAAAATATGCAAAGATAGGAAAGGTACATATAAAACAAAAGCCAACTTTGATATTCAGATAAGAGTCTTTACAAAGGCGCACGAACACGCCAACAAAAGAAGAGAAAAGTACAAAATGCTAAAATAAGGGAGAAATGTCTAGTGACCGTCACCGCCTTGATTTCCACAACCTTCCTCGTCCTCGCCTCGATCATAAGCAGAGTCAAACCAGGTGTTGTCTTCGAGCTCAGGGGGTGTTCTTAATCATCGCCTCTGCATTAGGCTCAGGCGTGCACAGACCAACCGATCTTCACGAGCTTTAACTCGAGCCTCCTCCGAGATGTCTCATAGAGGAAACCCGTCTGATCCAATTCTCAGACCACCTCTACTCGAGCCTCGGCAAGGATCCAGAGGCATGAGAAGAGGAGGGTCGTTCGAGTAGTCTAGCATTATCGCCCTCCACAGCAGAAATCCGCTCAAGCAACTCAGCATTCTCTCTCTTCAACTCGCCAATCCTCTCCTCGAGCCTAGCCTCTTAGCATCAGTTGTTAATCGAACATTGTCCCGGTCAACACGGAGACTTTTATTCGCTAACTCAACAAGAGAGGCCCTTCTCTGAGCTTGTTTCCGGAAGGATTCTGCTTCCCTGATCAGTTGTTAATTACCAGCTACCTCATCTCTAAGCTCATCCATTTCAAATCTGTGCTGGTTTAACTGATCTTGCAGCTGGTCGACCTGACACTGAAGGTCCCGACACTTAGCTTCTACGCCCCTGCTTAGCTCGAGCTCCTCATCTTTTATCTTTAACGCCCCTTCAAGAGCACTGAGCCACTCCACGGATGCAAGCAACTCTTCATCCTTCTTTTTCAGCTCCTCTCTTAGAGGAGCCATATCACCCCTCTTATGGAGCCTTCTTTCAGCCTCCCTGAACCGCCCCCGGTACTCCTCAAACTTGGTCCGCATCGTGTAATAGACCTACTTTTTCTTATTATCCTTCTACACACTCTCAATCTCCAGGATAACAGCCTGCGCGTGAAAAAAAGAAGAGAGGAGCAAGTAAAGTAAGATTCGAAAGCAAATACTAATCCAAAAAAGAGAGAGTAAGGAAATGACTTACCTAAAAAGCGAGGCTGGTGATACTCTTGGACAGATTGCTATCACTCAACTCCTCAAGAGTTTGGTGCTCAGCGTCAGATCAAAAAGGGGTAAAAGTCCTGGATTACGTCCTCGGTGTTCTTAAGCAAGTCGTGACTCACCGGGATCGTGATGGTCTTGGACCCCCCTTCTACCTTCACCTCGATCTGAGTTGTCCCACTATCGATCACCTTATGTTCTTCGGGATCGAAGTCAGAATCGAACTCATCGTTGATGGCTCAACTTGCTCATCACCATGATTGGTGGGCATCTTGCCTTTTCCCTTGTCGGCAGGGGAAGTTTCATGAGATAATTCAGTGGATGGACCCTGTGCACGCCCAGGGGCCCCCATAGCAACCTCGTCCCCCTCAGGCCGTAAAGAAGTCGATGTCGACTTCCTCCAATTGAGGCACCTCTGGGATCGCCCCAGCACCCTCTTCGGCGAGGGTTGCTGATAAGTGGGGATTTTAACTATTTATTAGCACTTTTTTACTTTTGTTTTAGTTTAAAAGTGTTTAATTGTATTCCCGAAAACTCATGAAATATGCTTAACTGCAGGAGTATTAGAAAATGAGCCACAAAGATGAAATCTAACTCAAGAAGGAGTGACTTGAACTGAAGAACAAAAATCAGGCTAAAAGGCTAATGTGCGGACAGAGAATTCCTTCTGCGGCCGCAGAATGCAAAGGAAATTCAACAGAGCCCAAGAGCAATGTGCGAACCGCACAATTATTGTGCGGCCGCAGAAGCTACATCAAAGCTAAACTTCAGAGATTCACCATTTCGAGCTTAAAGAAAATTCAGACCGCTTGTGCGGCCGCACTCAGATTTGTGCGGTCCGCAAAAGGACCTTATGCCGCCGCACTCAGTTTTATGCGGACCGCAGAACAAGTGACATGCGGCAGAAATCTAGAATTGTGCGACTGCAGACTCCAACTCTTGTCAAGATTCAAGCGTAGTGTGGACTGCACCTGGAATTGTGCGGCCGCAGAACCTTTCAAAGGGCATTTTTGTCCGAAAACTCCAAGTTTGTATAAATAGACTTCTTTCACGAAATTAGGTCAAGTTTTGAATATCTAAACTCCTGTAGCCGTTTTTCTTTACTGCTTTAGGCAACTTTAGCTTACTTTAGTGATAAAATATTAGATTTTTGTCTTTTAATCTTTGAATATGAGATTTATCATCTTTTCTTCCTTGTTTTCTTCTTTACCCATCATGAGTAGCTAGATTCTTAGCTAGGGTTGTGACCCAACCCTAGTGTGTAAACCTTATGGGTGATTAATTTTATACTTATTTATGAATGGGTGTTTGTTATTTAGCTAGGTTTATGCTCTATTTATGAAATTAATGATTGCAAATATTGATTATGCCTTTTTGACTTAGTCTCTTCTTGAGAAAGAGAGAACTAGTTAAGGTCAACCTAGCTAACAAGGAATTGGGTCAATTGAGAAATTGATCGACCCAATTAAAGGGTTCAACCTAGAGATAGTAACAACCCGACTTGAGCTCTTATCAACCTTTACGGTATATACCCATTTGGTGTTGAGAAAGTCAAATTGGGCAAAACCATTCTCTGACCGAGAGGTATTGAGTGGGCAAATTAGTGTTGTGAGCTATAATACACCCTATTCAACAAAACAACATGAAAGTGTTTATCCCATTAGGCTAACACCTAGGTCATGGTCATAGCCCTAGTCCTTTTACAATATTTGAAAACAACAACAAAAACACAATTTCTTAGTTTCAATTACTTATTTGCAATCTTAGTTCAATTTAGCTATAGAACCAACCAAATTTGTTGAAGTGTAATCGAAGATAGTTCAAACTCATATACCGTAATATATACTCCTAAATCCCAATCTCATAGCTCCTTGTGGAATTCGACCTCGACTCTGTTGGGTATTACTATTGCATCGACCATTTCATAACCTCGAATAGAGGTGTGACTTGGACGACATCAATTGTCACGCCATTTTGCACCCCGGCCTTGGGGAAGACTTCAGAAAAGTCAACCACCGCTGTTACACCAGCTCTCCAATCTACGAACCTCGTCTTTCAAGGCCTCAAGTCCGTGCCGCATGGTGAAACCTCCTCATCCTCAACATAGAAGGGAGCCGAGGGAAGAGTAGGTGTAGCAATCAAAATAGGAGCAGGAGTAGAGGAAGCAACGCCCCTCTTTCTCCTGAAAGAAGGCGTCGGTGCCATGTTCCTTTTAGCAACCTCTTTGGCGGGGCCTAGAAAGAAATATAAAGATAAACATGATAAGATAGACGAATATGAACACAACACCATCTAAAAATGACGTACGGACATTACCTTTCAGAGGGGGATCCTATTTGTACTTCTACCAGAAGCTCGACCAATCTTGGATTCCTATAGTGAAGGGAAGGACCTGCCTGACCCAATCAGCAAGGTGCATTACCAACTAAAGGTTCAGAGCAGTAGCTGCAAAACAAGTTGAGTTAATTCACAAAGTCAAAAAATACAACTAAACAGAAGAACGAAGATAAGTACAAATACTTACGTGCACGGTTCCAAGCTTCTTTGAAATCCGCGACATCGGCCACGATGAACTCGGTCTTGACAAAAAGAAGTCGAGCCAGAATTGTCGACTACCCTTGTAGTCCATCTTAGTGACCAGAGATTTACTTCCACGGTGGCGAATGTTCTACATCGTACCCCGATAGAATTTGGGCATGAACAGATACACAAGATGTCATAGATTGATCTCGGCATTGGCCAGTTCAGCGAATTTAGACGGCATCTTGACCAACTTGTAAATCGAGGGTGGAAGTTGGGTAGGGCAGACCCGGCAATAGCGGCAGAATTCCTCCACCAAAAGGGAAGAGGAAAAGAGTAGCCAATGGTGAAGGGGTAGGCGTAAAAGGTGCAGTACCTTTAACGGTGAGTATACACTTCATCCTTGCCCGCAGGTACAAGCTCCACTTGGTCAGGAATGCATTACTTGGCCTTGAACTCCGCCAAATGCTTGACCGTTAAAGAAAATCGCAAAACGTCAACCACCGCAGCTGGTTTCCGCTGCAAGTCCGGCTTAGCATCAATGTTGTGAGGAACTATCTCCTCATGGAAAGGGGCCGCAACGACTTAGCGCCAAAGGCACGGGTGGCGTCTTCCCCACGGACAAGGGCCGCAACAACCAATGGCGTGGCCAGAATCTCCTCATTCACATTAGGAACACCTCCATCATGGACGCCGGAAGGGGAGCTAGACATGTTTGCAGAGATATGGAGTTTAGGGAAGGAAAGAGTTGAGAAAATGGGAGAAAAATTTAGAGAATGGAAGGCAAGAAAAGGAATTCAGAGAAAACGAAGATAATTCTAGCAGTGAAAGTGAAGGAAAGATTCAAATAACAATAGTCATCTCCCTTTTATAAAAGAGGAACCTTGGGATTCGAAACAACTCATCATAATGGCAGCCGCAGTCGAAACGGCAGTGCCAATCCTCAAGATATACGTGTTATAACACGACGCATGGGGAACATACGTCATCATGACAAATGATGTCACATCTCATCCACATCAGGTTCTCTCTAAAGGTCACCTAGGAAATTAAGATGACAAGAGTTTGAAATGTGTGGCTCTCAAGATGCCACGTCGTCTGCCTCTGATGATGACCACGACCATTATTATCCATTTATCAAGCGCATCCTTGAGGACGACCTTGACAAGCGCAGGGACTAACTGTATGTGCAAAAATGTTATTTTATGTGTTTTACCCTGTCAATGGCAATAGAGACTCTAAAGGCTGTGACGTGTCAATCTAACTCCAAAAGGTCGAGGTCAGGTGTGGAGGATAAAATTGTTATAAATAGGAAATAATGTAGATCAGAAAAGGCATTGGACTTTTTGTAAAGAATTCCATCAATATTCTCTGTACAAAATTCTCACTTTATTAAATAGAAAAAAAGCTTGACTTTATACTTCATTTTTTTTATCCCTCTCGCCCGATCCAAGAAGGATTGAAATACAAAGTTGCTCATCATCATCCATCATTGTCAAAAAGACATCCGAAAATCTCATCTTTGTCGGGTGGTCTTTATCACATTTACTATTTAGAAGTCATTTATTTTCTTTTATTGCTACCCTTTACACTTCTAGATCTTTATTGGTTCTTTATTATCAAAATTTATCTTCTTGGGTGTTCTACTTTAACATATTTATCATAAAATGCTAGATATGTCCTTGAATATTGATATTGGCTGTAATTAACCCCGATTTTCTAGTAAGTTAATTGTATAAAATCAAAATCTTTTTTTTAGGTCATACAATTAGGAAAAGATTCATTTGTTTTGAAACTTACTAAAAAGGAAATTCATATAAATTGAAATGGATGGAGTATAAAGATTGTAATGTAACATATTAACTTTAAACTAAAAACTTGGTGTCTCAACCTATATGAAAATACTAAGTATGTTCGTTAATATTTGAATCTCATTATTAAATTTACCTCTAAAGTATTTGATTTTTTTATTACATTTGACCTATGTTTATATTGTAAAAATTGCGCGGGGCGCCCTATTTAGTCACTCCCATTTAACCTATACCTATATTTTTAAAATTATTTAACATATACCCTAATTTTAACAACTTCAGACGCCTCATCTTCTTCCTCATGACCTATGCGTTCCTTTCTCCCTCCTCTTCTTTTCTGATGAGTTACCCAGTTTAGGATCTTGAGAGTTCACGTTGAACTGTATCTCTTAGTTTATGGCAAAATGCAAGAATAAAACTGTCATCTTCGCTCTCCGAATTTGCATTTCTTGGTAATACATGGTTTCATTGGTAGTGCTGCCTTTCTCTTCTGCCCGCACACTCGCCGGACTGGAATTATTAAATAAAACTTCAGACTTAAGCATCTGAAGTTCACCAATAGCAGCGCCTAACTTCAGACTAAAATGTCTGAAGTTTATACTTTAGTATCTGAAGTATATACCCTATATGTTTGAGAATCTTAGCCAAATATCTGAAGTTCATAACCAAATGTCTGAAGTTTATGTCAAAATATCTGAAGTTTATATCAAAATGACTGAAGTGCATAGAAAAATATCTGAAGTACACAATTGAATTGAAGTTTGCCCTTGCTTATGAACTGAAGTTTGCATGATTGCCTTTGCAAGTTAGGCCAAACTTCAGGCAAGAATATCTGAAGTTTTGCTTTGATGAGGCTACACTTCAGGCAAAAAATTCTGAAGTTCAAACTTCAGACATACACAATTGAACTGAAGTTTGCCCTTGCTTATGAACTGAAGTTTGCGTGATTACCTTTGCAAGTCAGGCCAAACTTCAGGCCAAAATATCTGAAGTTTTGCTTTAATAAGGCTACACTTCAGGTCAAAAATTCTGAAGTTCAAACTTCAGACATAAATTTTTGCTATTTCAGGCTCGCATATCTGAGTTATCCGAAAGTGGGTACGCTTGCAATTTTTTTGCNAAGCGGATATAAGTTAAATGGTGACCCAAAAACTGAGTATATATGCAAATGCCCCGTTTATATTTTGATTCATGAAAATCGTATCTTTCATCTCAAGTCCCAAAGGCGGAGCTAGGATTTGAATCTTATGCGTTCGTTATAATCTTTTTAAGTTATTGGGTTCTAAATTAATAATTGGTACCTATTTATTGTTTTTTTAATACAAATACAGGGTTGAACAAAAGCTACTGGATTCGATCGAACCCGCAACCAATATTGTGGCTCCGCTCCTGATTATACCTCTCCCTTTAACGGTAGTCCATCTATGCTCTGATATTTGCCGTGGTGGAGCAACGTAAACAAATAAAAGATCTAAATTTACCCCTAAGTTATCGAAAATGGTTTATAAATCCCTTATGCAATCATTTGAAGCATCCCCTAAACAGTTAAAAATGTAAAAATATACTCATAGATAACTGAAAAAAGACAAAATAAAATGCTATTTGGTGTGACATCCATCGTATCATCAAATAAGACTAATTTTTTCATGGTAGAAATTCATAATGAGATGGGCATATTTCAGACGATAGAGCGGAGAGTTTTCATGGACCCATAGATAAACTGAAGGCAAATATAAAACAAATTAACCTTAAGGGCTCGTTTGGTACGAAGGATAATGTATAATTAATTTCGAGAATAAATTTGAGATGAGTTTATCACATGTTTAATTGGAATAAAATCGTAATATAACTAATACCGGAATAGTTATTTCGGAATTATAGTATTTTTATTATTGCTATGGGAGAATGGAATAACTAATTGCAAGATAATTAATTACTTCTCCTTCCGGTTCACAATAAGCAGGGCCGGCTTGAGGCCAAAGCAAGTAAAGCATTGGCTTGAGGCCCCCAAATTCAAGGGGCCCCAAAATTTCTTAAAATTAGCTTTATGGTTTAAAGATATTAAAAAAATATTGAATTTTTTAGAGGAAAAAAAGTAAAAAGAATTGTAAACTTTGTAATTCATGCTGACCAAAAAAAAAAAATCGAAGAAAAGGAGAGCATAGTGAACGCTTACTGTAATGAAATGCGTATAAAAATTTGATTTATTGGCAATACAAGTTTCCTTTTAATCTTGTCTTCCTAATTCATATTTATACTTGTGCTCTTTTTTTTCTTTTTCGTAAGATTTTATAAATTGTGTCAAACAAAAAAATGCATTTAGTAATTCGAATTGCATATTCCTTCCGTCCCAATTTATGTTAGGTTATCCTTCAAAAATTGTTATCTAGAAAATATGAGTCATATTATTAGAAACTAAAAAAAATTGAAACTTTAATATAATTACAATCTCAAAAAGGCGCTCTCAATAAAGTATTAGCAAGAGTGCTACTTACAATCTTCTATGAAACTCCATGAACACAGAAATTATTCATGCACTAGTTTTTTTTAGTATAATTCAACATATTATATTAGGTTATTTACAATTTATTCTAGATATTCACCAATGAGTGCTACTTAATGGAATGGACTACAATTATCGTTTAAATTAATCAGAAGATGTAAATATTTTTGACACTGTCAATGCTCAAAGCTTAAACTATTACGTTATGTACGTTCATTTCTTTTTCTTATTTGTGATGATAGCCAAATCAAAATGTTCAAGTTGAGTTCCGGACCTCAACACTGATAATCCATCAATTTATTCTTTGTGCTCTTCTTCCTAGTTTTTTTTTTGTGTGTGTGTGTTTGTGTGTGTTAAATGACTAATTTGTTGTTTAAAAAGCAATTTTTTTGTTAGTGTACAAATTTTATAAAATAAATTTAAGGGCCTCACAATATGATTTCGCCTTAGTCCACGAGATCAGTTGAGCCGCCCCTGATAATAAGTGACCAATTTGCTTTTGGCACGCCCACTAAGAAAATACTTCCTCCGGTCCAAAAAAGTGATTTTTTGGCCTTTTTCTTGTGGTCCAAAATAAGTGATTTTTCCAGATTTCAAGAATGAATTAATTATTTTTTTCCTACATTGTCCTTGGAGTAAATAGTGTTGGAATATGTGTTAGGAGTGTATATGTGAGATAGTAAAGGTTAATATGGTCAATTCCATTGCTAATTAATGTTAAAAGGTGGATTTCTTAATCTGTGTGAAAACATCCAAAAAATCACTTATTTTGGACCGGAGGGAGTACTAAATTTTATACAAAAATACCTAGTATGACTAAAATACCCTTAATTAAATATTCAATGTGAGGAGTAAGAAAACTTTTTAGGAATATGTACATAAGGGTAATTTTGTAAAAATAAATTGCATTGTTTCTTGATTATATAAATAGACACTTATTTTGGACTAAAATAAAAAAAATAAATTGGTCACTTATTGTGGACCGAAGGAAGTATGAGATAACTTGTTTCCCAACCAAACAAACTTAAATGTTAGGGGTAGGTATATTTGGACATTTTCCCCTCTATTTTTGGGGAGATGGAGCAGTAAGTAGAGCGAGTGGCTATGAAGTCAGCTCCATTAATCTAAAAAGTACGAAAACTACCGCTCATATATGTAGGGAATAGAGGCGCGTGGGTTGTAAGAAGTTGAAGAATGAGAAAGAAAGAGGTAAGAGTGGGAAGCAATGACAGGTACGAGGGTACAATAAAGTCATAATTTCTGTGTTCTGATATGGCTCCTCAGTCACCAGTCACCATTCATCTGTACGGTAAAGTTTCCCCACTTCCACACACATCTAACTACTCTTTTCTAGTACTATTCCTATTCCTATTCCTATTCCTATTGTTTTTACTTTTTAATAATAACAAAGTCTCTGATTTTTCAATAAGTTTTAGAGAAATAATTTTGGGAGAAAACTGTGTTTGGATAAAACTATGAGAATTTTTTTATTTTATTTCGAAATCCGTATTTGGCGATAAATTTTTTAATTTTTCCTTGAAAATGAATTTTGGAAGTTTTCAAAAATTTGAAAAACTCCAAAAAGTTATTTTTCATACATTACTCACATCACTCATAAAAATTCCAAAACAACCTAAAATTATATTCATGTCCAAACAGAACTTTAATTTTCAAATACCCTCACTTGAAATTTTTTTGTTTATTTTTTTTCGAAATTTTACAATTCTTATGTCCAAACGCCCACTAAGTCCCAAATGTTTGGTATAATTTCACTAATAATATCGTTTGATATCACTTTCATAACTTTTTTAAGAAATTTTATTTTATTTAAATAATTAAAATTTAATTTTTTATATTTTTCTTTTAAAATAGTTTTTCACCTATTCATTAATTTGTGTTCTATTAAAACAAACATGTCGAAGAATCACTTTTTCATCAAGTTACCAAAAAAAGAAAGGAACGAAGTGAAAATCAGGAAATGATTTATGATTACTGTATTACTAATAGAGGAAAGTGAAAGAAAATTAGTAGCAACTCTGTTTGGCTATATATAGAATTTGGAAGGGATTTTGGCTATAAAAGGAATCTGATAGGAAACTCATTCACCCAAAGGGCAAGCAAAAAGGAAAAAACCTAAGAAGAAAAGTAAAGAATAGAAAAGAAAAAGACTGAGCTCTCTCTCTTTCTCATTTATCATCTTCATTATTCTCTCTCCATATATCATTGGTCAAAACTTTTCCTATATGGTGTGTATTTTTAGAAGAGCTGCACTCTAACCAAAACCTTAATTATACTATCCTAGTAAAGGTAATAACTTCAAGATCTCCTCTCCATTCCCTTCTTCCTCTCTCATTTTTACTTTTATGTAAGACAGCTTTTTAGGTTCTAAATCTCCATCATCTTTTTCTTTTTATTTCTTCTTTAAGTTAATTCACTTCTTTTTGATTTTGTAGTAGATCATCTTTTAACTTCTAGATCTCCTCTATTTTCCTTTTTTGAGCTCCATTCTTGGAATTTCAGTTTCTTTCCCTTATCTATCTTGCTGTTTAATTCTAGGGTTAATGGATTCTCTTTAGTTGTACTATGCTCTATTTTTTTCTATAAATGGTTGGTTCACTAGTTCTTTTTTAACTCCTTGTCCATGATAAGAGGTACAAACATTCTGAAAATTAATTTCCTCTATATTTTAATATATAAAACTAAAAAAAAAGATTCTTGTGTCGACTGTAGTCAATTTTGGAGAATGACTGGCTAGGTTTTCTTATTTATATGATCCTTTTCTCGACTTCATCACACTTACAGTTTTCTACATCTTATTACTTCTATATCTTTTTTTGCAATGATAATGATATATATGGTCAGGTGAAAATGGTGAGACAAAAGATTCAGATCAAGAAGATTGACAACTTGACAGCAAGGCAAGTGACATTCTCAAAGAGAAGAAGAGGGCTTTTCAAGAAAGCTCAGGAGCTCTCAACTCTTTGTGATGCTGATATTGGCCTCATCGTTTTCTCTGCTACTGGAAAACTTTTTGATTATTCAAGCTCCAGGTATATATTTCTCTTTCTTTAATTATCAGCTTTTTTTCAATTATAGATTTTTCTGGTTTCAAGGATAGTATTGAGTACTTCATCTAATTAGAATATACATAAGAATTAACAATGAACTATACTTCAAACAAATGGTACTTACCAATGAACTACCTCGCCAGTACTTTGGTTAGTTCACTAATTGATGAAAAGATGTTAGTACTATTTTTTGGAGTTTAAAAAAGCCCATGACTTACGTGTCAGATATCCATCTTGTCCAAGAAAATCTCTTACTTTTGTTGTCCATCAGATTTATGTATGGAGAGTTCCCCGCCTTGTGGAAAACCGTAAAAGTTAGTAGTATTAAGATTGATAATTCTATATTTGATGTTAACATATATATTTTACTTTAGCTCGGCTGAAATGCTTCTTTTTGTAATTAATAATCAGTACGTACAACTTGTGACTGGAAATATTTCCAGGTTATTAAAGTTTCTCATTACATTTGACTGTCCTACACTCGTTATCATTTTCACAAAAGAGATTGTTATCTAATTTTATGTAATAGCAATACTAACAAATTGGTTATGACTGCTTAAGAAAATGCCTGGGTTAGATATCCTTTTCTGTTTTCATCTTTACCGTACGGTATCTTTCAGAGATTTGTACTTGAATCTTCATTTTAAAATATGACACATATAATAAAGATCCAAAATATCCTTCAAAATAATGCAAGAGGGGTCCTCAAATTCGTGAACTGAGAGAGAAAACTACTTCTTTAAGAACACATATATGTTAATACTCATGACTATGGTAGGAGAACTAAGAATGCTAAAGTTTTATAGGTCTGTATGAAATTAAAACATATGATCAGTTGTAGGATTTTCATTCTTTAGTAAGATGTACTATGTGAGTACAGCATACATAGTTTTGCTACTAATTATCCCAGCACAGGTAGTATTCGCAAAATTATTTTTTGAATTTTCTTGGATGGAAATATTATAGATGAAAGAAGGAGAAACTTCCTTGACTATGAATTAATCCTTTTTTGCTTTTAGAATCTCTTCCTTATGTTTTTTAGGGGTTGCATACTAGAATTTGGAAGTATACCTTTTGTGCAAAAGTAGCATTGTTGTCGATAATGCATCATAGTATAATTTAAGATTCTTCTCTAGGTTAATGTGTGTGTGCACACAGTGATAGTACTCTTTAACATTAATGCATTGTCATTGTATGTACATATAATGATAATTTGATGTGATTTCATAAGTCCAACTTAAAGCTATTAACAATTCAATGATTCATGCATTAAGCCGCTAAAAATGAAACTTCAAAAGTATCCAGATTAAGGAGAAAAGAAAAAACAAAGATGGTAAAATACTTCAGGTAGTTTTTAAATGTTTTGAATTGTTAACTATTGTGACTTAAAGTGTTTATTATGTAGTTTCTAAACATATAAATATTATTTCAAAAATTTTAAAGAATCTATGTCCGTGTCCACGGTGAAAATTAGTCAATTTGACTCTCATACTCCTAATAGGTTAAAATAAACTGAAATAGAGGGAGTATAAAATAAGATACTGTTAATGAGTTTAATTTGCCCTTTGTACACAAAAGGTACTAAATGATTTACATAATTATGTCACTTACACGATTGCTTCCCCTTTAATGGACTTATACTACGCGAATCCGAATTAGTTACGTCGATCCAGTGAGTTCCGAATATTGGATATTGTTATAACCAAATTAGAAAACTTGAATATGATATATGTTTTTAGCTATAGTAGTTTTTGTTAGTTTTTCTCTTTCATTTTTCAAGCATTTGTAGGTACTAGGTACTTGAATATGACAATGTCTATTTTCCTTTGTGGTGTATGTAGTGATCACACTCTCCTTTGTTACTAATCTAAACATCCGCATGCATAAGCACTTCAATTCTTAGGTTAATTGTGAGAGTCGAATCTAATTGTTCATGTATATGTGAGATCTTCTCTACTTTTAGAAGTTGAATATTGTCTATTGTTGTCATATATCCTTGCACAGTATGATGCAACTGATTGATAAGCACAAGGTGCACTCAGAAAGGGATATGGATAGTCCAGACCAACTGCAATCTTTTAACCTTCAGGTAATACTATTGTGTCTGCTACTCTGATACATATCTTTGGCTAGTCTTAAGTAAGCCGCCTTGTCATGAGTCATGACCTGGGCTTGGCTGGCCTCATTCGTTTTTTTTAAAGAATAAAACGTCTGAATTTGAATACATATCTGAATATCAAGATGCGTATTAAGATTAAGACATCTGAATCTGAATACACATCCGAATATTAAGATGCGTTTTAAGATTTGAACACTAAATGATTAAGACTATTTGTTTCTTAAACATCTGAATATATAATGTTAGGCGGTAGCGGTAGTTAGTAATAAATGTGGATGATAGCATCTTAATGCTAGACACATTAAGTGGTTGTTAAGTAAGAAAAACAAACACACTTAGTGATTAA
This sequence comes from Nicotiana attenuata, assembly GCF_001879085.1. Taxonomy (NCBI): domain Eukaryota; kingdom Viridiplantae; phylum Streptophyta; class Magnoliopsida; order Solanales; family Solanaceae; genus Nicotiana; species Nicotiana attenuata. The sequence continues at coordinate 144,254 of NW_017671348.1, read as the reverse complement.
GATCAAAATAATTAAGGTTCAGATTTTAAAAACAAACGCACTTAATGTTGGAGATTTGAATATTAAGATTCAGACGTCCATTAAGTGTAAACAAATGAGGCCTAGACCCTCACCTCGTACTCCCTCTGTTTCAAATTAGATGAGGTAGTTTCGTTTTTTAGTCTGTTCCAAAATAAATGACATATTTTTAAATTTAGAAATAATTCAACTTTAAACTCTTTATTTAACCTATTTTACCCTTAATGATAAGCTTTTATAACATCAAAAATGTCATGCCCCCACAATGCTTTTACCTTTAAGCTTTTAAGATCACAAGTTTTAAAAGTCTTTTTTTCTTAAACTCCGTGCCGAGTCAAACTACCCCGTCTAAATTGAAATAGAGGGAGTAATTAAAGAAAATATTCGTACCACTCACTACTACCGGGAACTTGTCTAGGAAAAGTATTCCCTTTAGAGTTTGTCCATAAACTTGAGATACAAAAGGGGGAGGGGAATCCAGATACAAAATGTGATCAAATACTAGAAGTTGTAGTCCCGATCTAAGCCTTTCTCATATGAAGAGTTTTTTTTTTTTTTTTTTTTTTTTTAATTAATCCATTCAATCAAGCTTTCACCCCTCGTTCGTGTTTGGTGGGGGTGGGGGGTTAACATGTGATCATGAAATGTATACAAAAGACAAGCCTTGTCGAGCTTAATTTCTATCTAGCTTTACTAAAAAGAAGCAAATATTGCATTTTCCAGAGCGAGAAGAAAAACTATGGAATGCTTAGTAGGGAATTTGCGGAGAAGAACCGGGAGTTGAGGTAATTGTTAGTTTTATTCTGAGTAATTCACACTTTAATATGCTTTTTATTGAAAATGCACAATATTTTCTGGAAAGATTATCTGATTATTGTTGGACACACTATCGTTAATGAAGAGATGTATTCGGACTTTATAGAAGGTTATGTTTATATGTTTCACTCTCTATGAATATACCCTAACTTATCACCAAGAATATATATAATCTATAGTGTGCCTTGAACATACTTTTTACATCCAAAACTCCATCTTATCTTTTTTTTTTTTTTTTTTTTTTTTGTAAATTGTTGTGTCTTATTATCATTTGTTAAGAGTTCTACTAATAAGTACAATCTCAAATATTTTCCAATAGTAAGAACCATCGCCATTAGATATATCTTACTGCTGCCAAAGTTTACCTTATTGTAGCAATATCAAAATGCAAATGACTTATTATGCTAGGCAACTTAATGGAGAAGAGCTGCAAGGACTTGGCTTGGAGGAATTAATGAAATTGGAGAAAATAGTCGAGGGAGGAATAAGTCGTGTCATGAAAATTAAGGTCCTATAGCTACTTCCCCTCCTTTTGCACTAATGAGATTGGTCACAACATACGTTGATTCCATTAACTTTGGGATTTTTGTGCCTTTCAGGGTGAAAAGTTTATGAGAGAGATCAGTTCCCTCAAGAAAAAGGCAAGAGTATTTCTCTACTTTATCATTAGATTCTGTTAATTTCTTAATTAGGATATTTTCTTTATAAGGTATGAGTCTAAGCCAAACTCAGGTCACAAGGCTGCTTACTTAAAGAAAAGAAGGATATTTTCTTATTTTATCATGGACTATATTGAATGAAGTTTGAATTTGGTGTTAAAAAATCAGGTTTTCTGACCTTCTAAATTTTCCTTGATGAGAGAATCTATAAGCCAAACAGTGAAATCCAATCTCAGGAATCCTATTATTCCTGAGATTTACTAGCCTTAAGCTCACGGAGGGCTGATGTTTAGTAACATCTTTTATCACCTTATATGTAGCTTTTGATATGCAGGAAGCTCAACTGCAAGAAGAGAATTCACAGTTGAAACAGCAATCACAAGTAAAATATGCATTATTATCTTCTTTATTGGTGACTAGTTCCCTTACTTCTCTGTGAGTATTAAATCATTAAATCTGTGGCATGCAGCAGGCAAGACTGAATGAAGTTGAGGGCCATAATACAATTGAGGGAGGACACTCGGCAGACTCTATCACGACCAATCGCAGCTTAGTCAATGGTCATCTCGATTACATTGACTCTGATACTAGCCTCAAGTTAGGGTAAGTAAAAGTACTGCTCTCTCCGTTTCAATTAATCTGGCATAATTTGACTTAACACGAAATTCAAGAAAAAACGAAAAACTTGTGTGACTATAGAAACTCTCTTAAGAAAATACTCTTATAAATGCATCATTTCTTTTGGAACGGACTAATAAAAAAGTAGTGTCAAACACCATAGAATGAATGGGCATCTATATATATGACTTACTGAATTCCAAACCCCAAACCCCAACTGAACACTTTTCGTGTGTCATACTTTATACTCATTTATGATTTGCTGAATGTTTGCAGCTTGCCTTTTCCTTATTGAGGTTGAAAGAAGAAAGGGTACTTCTCTACTGATGCATTATCTAATGAAATATATAAATTGATTAGACCTAGTTGACCAGACCTCGAAAAACTTTGAGATTAGTCGAGGAGGGGTCAACAGTCTCTAATGAGAGACTAATGTTGTTTCCAGCAGATGTGGCTAGAGCTATATATAGGTACTATCGTCTACCGGTTGATATTCTATTCAATCATATGTACTAGATATATCATCTTAATTTGCAAGGTCATGTGATGCCTTGAATTGGCTAGTTCGTGTATATATATTTTTATTTAGGACTTAACCATCTCTTATGGAAGCAGTTTGTAATTCCATATTATTGAACTGGGCAGAAAGGTAAAGCCCCCCACCCCCAAAAAAAAGTGAACTTAAATATATTTATGAATTTGACGAATGTTTGATTGCAGCTAATTAGAATTCATATTGATCAAATTGTAGAATAAAGATATCTGCTTCATAAGTGTTTGGCTCGATAACATAATATTTGCCCATTGAAAATTTATTTAAAATCACTTGTAGAAAGTATATAACCAAAATGCACAACTATAAGCAGCCATTTTTGAAGTGTAGCTCCATAGTGCATACAGTTGAAATGAAATTAGACGAGACACTGTAAGTTGATTTTTTTTTCTTTGTTTTTGATCAGACATAAATATATCAATTACTTAATTATTGTTGAACCATAATTCAGAATAAAACGGATCAAAGCGCATCCAAATATATTAAAACAGTTTTTAGCATATTAAAACAGTTTTTAGCAGTTGTGAGAACATGTCCTGTAAGAACCTCCTCAATAAAATCAACAACTTCAACTGTCGCGCCCCGTTTTCTCGCGAAAGCGGGTTTCGACGTGTGACAACTCTTTTAAATGAGTATTAAAAGAGAAGAGTCGCCACCTAACGATTTAAGGGTGCATTAGGGCACCTATTTGTAAATAATTTTATTTAACTAGTCTACGTCACCAAAGATCGGGTAAGGGCTCAAAATATCTCGAAGAGAAGATGTTAGGCACTCCTCGAGGTTCACAACTATGGGTCCCGGCCAAAATTCACGCTATGTGGGATTATTGGATTATAATTATCCTACATTATCATGTAAGTGAAGGAAGAGAGGGAATTTAAAGGTTCAACTCTGATGTAAAACAAGTGTAAAGAATAATCGCACATGTGAAGGAATTAAACTATATATAAATGGTCGGTACAAGTCCTTAGAGGTTATAAGCTATAACCTAGTTGTTCTAAGTTCAAAGAAACAAAGGCACGAACAATAAGCATATAAAGGGGGTCCTAATTCTTTTAGTCTAAAGGATCACACTGTGCAACATAAATAATACTTTGCAACTCCCTTAGGGTATGGGTTGCTCATATTATTCAGAGGGCACAGACTATCATCTCCTGCTACCTAATTCTATGTTAAAGTTGTTTACCTAAATCGCTCTAGTTCAATTCTAAATCGTGTCCTATGCGTACACTACTGGTCCTATGCCTATGATCCAGGATGCTTTGGACCTACTATTTGGATGGTTCTAGACTTTACTTAGGGTGCTCAAAAGATAAAAGTAGGCGCGCATTCAAAACATGTAAGACTACACATAAAGACAATAAATGGCTCAAGTTAGCCTCCACACATAAGCAGCAAAAGCACACGAGCAAATTTCATATTAGGTAGTAGGCAGTTTCAGAATCAAGGCATATTAGAGTCGTTAAGTCCTATAGACATGGCTTCTATGTGATCCCAGTTTAAAACGTCCTACAGGCAGTGCTGCCGTTTCAGACTATTGAATTTGAAGATTACAGGTATTATAATACCTGTAGACATGATCTCTAAGTGATTTGCGCAATGGGGCAGTAAAACTATTTGAAAACTCAGAATTACTCATGTTTGATCCTATTGGCATCTTTCTAAGTGAATAACAGTGTCGTATAGGCAGGTTCTCCAATAGTTGGTAACTAAACGCAATTTAATCGTGCTTATTTCTATAGTCATGCTATCTAGGCGGACAATGTAATAAGAACAACAGAAACAGTCGATTTGTTAATCAACTAAGCCCCTATAGGCATGGTATCTTGATGAATATTAGCATATGATTCTATCGGCATGCTATCATATTGTAATCGCACATGTTGAGCAAATAATTGTTGACATTTTATTCCTATAAGCATGTTATCTAATAGTGCATATAAGTAGACATGTGAACAAGTAGAGCATTTAAACTCTTACAAACATGCCTATGATGATGTACGGGTATTAGGCAAGTTAAGTAGGTGAAGTGTTTTAGTTCATAGGCATCATTTCTATTAATGTATAAAAATAAAGCATGTCGAATCAAAGTAGCAAATAAAGCAGGTAGACCCTATAGGAATGCTCTCTACCCGTTCATACGAAAATTAAAGGATACCCGTTCCACATTCCCACTAATTCCCCAACTGTTTTGTTTACAAATTATTACTGGCCCAAAATAATGAATATAAGTATAAATATTACACACTGAACAACTGCAGGCCCAAGAGCAGGCCCAAATGAAAATAACCCACTACTGCCTGGGCCTTCTACAAGCTCACTTTCACACGATTAGCAAACCCAGATCCAAACGCATCTCAAATAGGAGAGTGTGTCCATTTGCATAGCCCAGGGCCACACATGAACTCATATCAAGCACAACAATTACAGATTGACCACTTAACCATATAAGTTAGCGATCCACACATGGCAATCAATTAAACAGCTCTGAAGCAATACCTCATAGAGACAGGATTACATGATATTTAGCAGGATTCATATAAAGCACATTAAAACTTGCATTTTAGAAGCTAAGGTGACAGGATTGGTTGAACTAGGGCTTGAACATGAAACTAGAAGAACCATTAGAACTTAGTTTCAACATGGTGAGTTTGACATGAAAAAAACTAACAGCATAGGTTCACAACAAGTGAAAGAGTATAACATGCACAACATTAGAAGAGTTGGGGAGGCATGTCATTTAGGTTAACAGGATAAGCACACATACATGCCTAGTTTTCTAGAACAACAAGTTTAGATTAAAACATGAACCAGAATTAGCCTAAAATGAATTTTAAAAACTAGGAATCTAAGTCATGAAGGTCTGACAGAGTTATAGTCAGGGAATGACAATTACACATCGTAAACAAACAAGTAGGCATGGTCTATAATAATCAATAAGAATCCTAATCATGCTGAGTATAACACAAAGATTCCCAGGTCCAAAGATGTTATGGTAGAAAGACATGTCAATCTTAAGATCAAATAAAACAGATAGACTTCAGAGCTTAAGCCAGTCAACTATGCATAATAGCAAAAACTAAGTGTATTGGGATTGACCAAACACCACATTAGAGAGCAAAATTTTTGGCTAAAACACTGAGACAGTAACTAGCACATAACGCTCATGTAAGCATAAAGCAAAGAAAATAGTATAACATACAAGATGGGCTCATCAGAAAGGGAATTCACTCAAACAAGTTCTGGGCAGGAGATAATCCCTTTAAGAATTCAAGATAAGGCATGTGAAAGGGCTCATGAAGAGCAACAAGTGATCATAATAGCAAAGCATGTTGAATGTAATCAGAAATTATTCAAATTGCACACACATATAGCAGGTATGCATCGAAGCTCAGAACTCAAGCAGGTTTAGATACTAGAAAAGAACATGGTACATGATAATGCTAAGGCAAACATGAATACAAACAGAAGCAAACAATAGCATATTGATTCACAAAGGCCTAAATGACATGAACACAAGCAAAAGAGAATAGAATTACAAGAGTCTCATTACTCACCAGTTTGCAGAATTAACGAACTAATAAGTTAGAAATTTAGTGCCAGCAGCTTGCTTATCAGTAACAAGGAGATAACAACAGAAACCCCAAAATTCTCAGTGCCTTAGAGTTCCAAAGGGTCTTAAATGAAACCCGGGCAATGCTCACACTGAGAGAGGTCTAATAGTCGGATTTCGGTGGCCCTGAATTTTAGTCGACCATGAGTATAATCTATAGTTTAGAGCGAGTGAGATTGATAAAGCAGTAGCAGTAATAGTAGTTCAGTCTTAGAGGGGAAATGGGAAAGTGAGTTTATATAGTAGTAACAACCAACTCACAAATAAGGAAATACAGTCAATCAAATATAAACAAGGAAAGAAGAACATGCATAAAATCAATTTAGAATCGAATTAGGAGAAAAAACCAGGTAAACCCTAGTTTGACAAGGATCAGAAATTGGCCGTAGATCTCGGTGAATCGGACCCTCATAGACTTGTTATGAACGTATATAGACGAAATATTGTTCAAATCTTGGAGAGTGAAGCCGATTTCCCTTGATTCGGAGACTAGTACTTGCCAAAAATGGGCAAGTACTAAGTAACACCATATTTACGCAGGTAAAAATGGTATAATCCATGAAAGGTAAGTAAATCATGGTAAGAATCCATGGATGGGTTGGATTCGGAAAATAATTGGGGCGGCGGCTAGGGTTTGTGAGGAGAGGGGAAGGTTTGAGAGAGTATAGAGACGACTGACCGGGTAAAATGAGGCTAGGGTTTGTGGTGAGGTTACTTAGAAAGGGGAAGATGGATTGTGGGACGTCGATCTTTGAGATCAACAGCCGAGATAAAAATAAATAGTGGGGCGGGTCAACAGGAGTGGGTCGCGATCGGGTTTAATAAAGGGGTATTTAGTTTGGGCTGCTGAGAGGCGGGATGATGTGGGTGATCCACATCCAATCCTCACTCAATAGTGAGTGAAAACCGTCGTTGTAAGAATAGTACCCAACAAGAGTCAGGGTCGATAACAATGTCTTAAACCCTCTATAACCTCCTAATAGACATAATCCCTTTCGTACTCATGTGGATTTGCTACGACACGTCCTAATGCTAAGGTACGGGATGTTACATCCTTCCCCCCTTTAGAAACATTCGTTCTCGAATGTTACCTCTTAGGAATTTACAAAATTTTCACTAGGGCATCCTCTGTAAATTAAACTTAAAACCCAACTATATCTGAAGTCTCGAATATTCACAATCTTTTGTACTTGAGTATCTCGTATCTTCTTCACCTTTACCTTACTTACCATTCAACCTCGCATCGTATCTTCTGTTTCTTCCATAACCTTCCTTCCACATTACACCTTAAAGCTCTACTGCGATACCTGCACCTTTGGTGCATACAAAATCTGGCGAAAGTTTCATACTGATTTCTTACGAGTCAGCTCTACGGCACAACCTGTAAACAAATGAAGGGTAACATTTCCTAAATGCCCTATAGCCTCTCAATTATAAATGTGGCGCACAACACGCCCATAAGTGAGACTCTACTAGGTACGGCTTTGTAGACTCCCTAGGACACGACTCGCTCTGATATCACTTTGTCACGCCCCGAACCTTGGGAGGCGTGGCTGGTACCCGGTGCCGCGCTGGCCCGAGCGAACCACTCTGTAACTCATGATCGTTCGACCAAAACTGAACATACATAGTTCGAGTTAGCTGGACTCATTCCTTGCGTAACTATCATGGGCCCACATGGCCACAACTCATAATGTATAACTATAAATGGGAAAACACCGTGTCACTGAACTATTTTTCTTAAAACATGAATACATATGGGCCGTCAAGGCCTCTGACATACTGTTCAAAATGAACCTTTGTCTACAAAACCTCTAAGATTATTTGACATCACATGGGACAGGGTACCGGCCTACCCATAAGTCTGTAGCAAAACTCTGACACGATGACTCATAGACTCGGCTGCACTCCGAATGAGGTGGAGTCTTACCGATCCTTCGCTGAATGCCAATCTTGTCTACTATGAGGGCTCGACAAACTGATTATCTATACATGCAGGCATGAATGCAACGCCCCTAACAAAAGGATGTCAGTACGAATAATGTACTGAGTATGTAAGGCAGAAGTGAAACATAACAATAAGTCAACATTAACTAAAGACATATAAGAATCAACCTGAATCTCTGAAGTGCCACTGTATATGCATACTCGTTATACTTACATATATAATGCTTCTCTTTGCGGCTATTTTAATTACCAATATCATATGATGCATGACTGCCCAACTGATCGGTGGAGCTGCCCGACCGGCCGTCGCTCGGTGGTAAATGTATGACTGCTCAACCGGTGGTAAATAATAATACATAACTTCCCAACCGGTGGTAACTTCCCAACCAGGCGTAGCCTAGTGGTAAATGCATGACTGCTCGACCGACCGTAGCATGGTGGTAAATGAAGATGCATGTCTGCCCAACCGGCCGTAGCACGGTGGTAAATTAATATGCATGACTGCCCAACCGACCGTAACACGGTGGTAAATGAAGATGCATGTATCACTATATTATAAGCATTAACATCTTTATGAAATACCTCAATAGAGCTTAGGAACATACTTAGACATGCTTGAGTATCAGTTTACATGAGTGAATGACGTAGACATCCTTAACTGCTAAGAGTAGAACCACTTATGGAATAGCGTTACGTTTATATATCGTTACTCGGATCATGCCAAAAGAAAGAAGGATTAGCCTTAACATACCTCAATTCCATCTTTGGATGAATACGACTAGTAAATCCTTCTAATAAACATCTAACCTCGAATGCTCATACGAACTCGTTGAAGGTCATAGACATTGGACCAAACTTGGGTTGCATTCTTGATAGTTTCACGCTAAATTACATCACTAAGAAGTAATACCCGATTCACTTTGCACTGCAACGCCAACACAATAACTTAACTTGGATGTTGCAGCACATTTACGTGAGAGCTTGCGAGAAAAATATCCTCAGTATCATCTTAAACTTGTTACTTATTTCTCAGATGGATTATAATTCGTCAATCCCATTAAACCCCACCACCAATTAAAAGTGATTCATGTAATTCAATCCTACCCGATAAAGAGATCCTTTCTCTTACTTACATATTTTTTTTGAAATTCGTCGTACCATGTTTGTCTTGTTAATAACATTCTTAACAAAGTGAGATAAAGGTGCAAATGTCTTTAGATATTGCCACCACCTCCTTAGCACATGAATAGTTGGAAATTTGTTGCCAAATTCTAATAATCCTACGTGGATGGTGCCCCTTTAATCATTATTCAAAAATCTCACTTAAATAATTATTCACAAACTTCTAATTAATTATACACACAATTAAGAATTATCTCAAGTTACTTAAAATACTACTCACTTTTAAGACACTTTATGCACCTTACTATAATATACTTTACTATCATGGTCATGTAGTACCATATAAAATCAATACATACACTATTATTTTATTAAAATATCTATGTAAAAAAATGCACATATTTTCTCAACTTCTAATTTTCCTAATCTCATATAAAAAGTAAAAAATTTCGTACGCTTAATTCTTAAAATGGTAAAAAGATAACCTTATTTTTCTTGTGAGAAAATAATTTCTATCTTTACAATAAAGAAAATCTCATAAACTTTCTTATATTATGATTATAATTTACCATATCCGAAAATAGTAATAATGGTAACTATCCAAAATTATACTTATAAAACTTTTACTAAAATACTCCACTTAAAAGAAAATACCACACTAACATAATATCTAACGGTAAAGGTTGTTAAACTTATGGGGTCTTATAATAACAATGTCTTAAACCCTCTATAACCTCCTAATAGACATAATCCCTTTCATACTCATGTGGATTTACTACGACACATCCTAATGCTAAGGTACGGGATGTAACATTTCAGACTAAAACAAACACAAAATGGTGCTAATACGTAGTCAAAATCCCCACTTAGCAACTCCCCCAAACTTAAGTCTTTGCTTGTCCTCAAGCAAATAAATTAGTTCCCACATCCTAGAGGTAAGGGTCATTTTAGCGAGTCAAAGGTGAGCCAGTCAAACATATGTTGGGACCAACAAATACCCACACTGCTCATGCATTATCAACAAGGTGACAAGTCAAATATTCATGCACATTTAGTTCTAATGTGACATTTAAGCTTCAAGAATTGACTTTACTCATCAAGGACTCTTGTTCTATCATGTAGGTCATGGTGGACTTCAAACTCTTCCTCCTCTACTTTCCATTTGCCAGGCTCACTTAAAAAATTAGCACTCAAACTTAAGATTCGTGAAAGGTTCACTCGTCTCTCACAAGAGAATCAAGTATGGCTTTAAGTACCATAGGCTTGCCCCTTATGTAGATCGCCACTAATGTAAGCTCACTCAGTTTGAAATCAAGTAGGACTTCTTTCGGGCTGTAATGAAGGCTTTTGGATTAGGGTAGGATACCATATGGGTAAGTGGTTACACCTTTTCTTAAGCACTCCACACTTTCATTTCTTGGCTCACGTTGCCAATTCTTAGAGGCATTATCTTTTTATTGGGGACTAGAAAGACTTAACATCACTCTTTCTTGTTCATTTCATTCTCTTTCTCCCTTTTTGATTGTTCATGCTCCTCTTTTTTGAATCCATCATCCCTTCAATTTATTCATGTTTTGCATTTTTCTTTTTTTTCTTTTCTTTTCTTGCCTTCTATTTTCATAGAGATCATTTATTTTTTCTTTTTGTGCCTTGATACCTTTTTCAAATTCCTCATTTTTCCCTCAAACTTATGTTTTAAGCCACTTGTGTTCACAAGAGTGTTAAGGAAAATCCGGGTGCCAAGAGAGGCTCACGACAAAACGGGTAAAGGCTTATAACATGGTTATAAAATAAGAAAGGCTAGAGGCTCAAAAGTGTTGACTAGGGATAACAACATTGATTGGAAATAGAAAGCTCAAGCGGGCCAAGAAAAACCTACAATCACTTCTTAAACCAAGCAAAACTTAGGATTTCGCCTTGAAACATATTCGGGGCAAGTTAAAGACCATTCGTAGGGGTACTTGGACTAACAACAATTCATCTCACTCTTCACGCAACTATATTGTAAAAGAGGATAGAGTCGAGAGCCTAAAACGACCACATTCATGTTTAAAGATCACTATGGTCCAATTAAACCACTCGATGATTACCAAAGTCAACTCAAGAGTCACAAAGTCACTAACTGGAGCTATTTCATTCAAAAACCTTGTTTCTAACCATAAGCATGTAGTTAAGTGTGTTGGTACCAATTGAAGCATGATTAACTCTTCGAGCATACTTGATTAGGTCTTTTTATTCATTACTACTACTATTATTATCTAAACATAAAAACAGACTCATTCCTTTAAGAAAGTTGTCACGCCATCCATAGTCGGAACGAGTAAAGAACGGTGGCACAAGAAAACCAAAGGCTTATTATCTACTAAAGCATAAAATGAAGCTACTTAACAAAATAAGATTTAATATGGAACAAATAAAGAAGCTAATAAACAATAACTACTAAAGAGAGATAAATATACATAAGAGAAGAGAGAAAAGATAGATAAATACAACTAAGAAAATAAAGAGTATCATCAAATTATTATAGACCAAATGTATCAAAGTGTACCAATGTGTCAAATAAGCTCCATCCCCCCCCCCCCCCCCCCGAATAAAAATAAGCATTGTCCCCAATGCTTAGATAAATAAGAGTTGGCGAACATCTCACGCACTGCCTCAGCAGTGTCAGCAGCAAGGTCTGGCTCTTCAGACTGGCCAACTGGTGCTACCGGTGCAGATGGTGGTAAAGGATCTGGGGCAGACTGGTGCGGATCAAGAAGCATATCAAAGGGAAGGTCTCCGGCTGTAGCAAATTTGGTCACCTCTTTCCAGAGCTTGTCCACTGATTTCTTGCTAACCTAGGACTTCCTCATCTTCTTCGCTTCCTTTCCCAGCTCTTCAATAACTGACCCATGTTGTACCAATGTGTCCATGATAGTCTTCTGGTTCTCCAGAATCTTTTTCAGTGTCTCCTCAATGTCAGAAAGAGCATGTGATACCTGTGAAGTGGACTGCGCTGCAACAGTACTAGACAAGTCAGATAGCTTTGCAGTATCTGTCTGCATCCAGTTAGTGAGACTCGACACAGACTCGCAGCGCAGATAGTGGATCTGTAGGCACGGGTACTGGCTTTAGAGCAACTCTAGGGGTTATGGTCAGAGTTGAAGATGATGGTAGAGGCATAGCAGTGGCACTGGTAGAAGGCTCAACATCGGTGTATGGAAGATCAACTGCCTCAGAAGCTACCACTTAGCATCAGACTAGCCTGCGGTGGTAGAAGGCTGGGCTTTCTTCTTTGGGTTTCTCGCATCCACAAGTGAATAACAATCGAAGGTCTTCTTCGCTTTCACCTTGGTGTCAAAATCCCTCGGCTCTACCTTGGCATCAGTGAGATATTCTTTAATAGTGTTGGGATAAGGGTAGGCCGAGCCATCCTATCGTGCTATTAATGAGATGTTGGCCGACATCACAGCACCCACATTGATTGGGTACCCGGCCATAATAGAAGCCACAAGAACTGCCAGAGAAATAGGAAGGTGAGTCTCATTTTGACATGGATACAATCTGATACAAACAAAGGTCTGCCACCCTTTTGCCTCAATGCTCAAAATGTTTCGCTGAATGGGAACCCCAGCGGCAATCCATGGTGGTGGTGGCCCTAGTGGTGCTAGAATCTCAGCTAGCCAAGGACGAACTTTCTCCTTTAGTGCGCACTTCTCCAAATACTCCTTTGGCTCAACATCCTTGAAGCCCAAGTATGTGTTTAGTGTATGCTGATCAAACCTCACCTTAAGGTTACGTACTTTGCTCACCTTCGTCCCTTTTTTTATATGAGCCACATTGGCATATAATTCACGGACGAGGTATTCTTTGGTATGCTCTACACTCTGGGTGAATCACATCTACCCATTTCGTGCCCTGAACTGTCTCAATATAGCTAGGTTGTACTTCTCCGAATCCTTCAACAGAAACTGTCGCTCAAGAGTTAGCAACCTCGCTGGCCACCACATACGGAAGCTAGTGAAGGCGGCCAGGCGATCCTTCCAAACCTCTTTCTTCTTTGATCTTTCAATCCCTATAGCGGTAGAATCTCCCCCTCTTTCATTATCGGGGATATCATGTGTAACAAGTGCCTTAGGGACTGGTGTAGCCGATGGCTCAGAAGCCTGACTAGCACTCTCTAATCCCTAGGAGGTGCTATGAGATAAAGACGGTTCGACCTTGAGCTGGTATCTCCCCTGCGGCCTCGACTGTGTGGTCGGCTGCTTCTCCTGAACAGAGGCCGAGTTTCCCTTAGACACCTCCCTAGACGGGTCATAGGAGCTAGACTCTAAGAGGTCTACACCTCTCCCCCTACTGACTGTTTCTTTCTTTCTTATCGTCTTGGGTTGGCCATGGGCAAGGCACTTTTGCCACGAACCCGAGAAGATTCACCTCTCCCTTTTGAAGTGTCGCCTCGTCCTCTTGATCGAACCATTGTTTGTATCAAGTAGAGGAGATTGTTAGTTGCAGTTCATTGTTCAAACACATACAGGTGTCACGACCCAAACTCTAACACGTCGTGATGGCGCCTATCGTGGTACTAGGCAAGCCGACAATTCTAAAAAACACTTCGACTTTTCATAAAAATTAAGTCAAAGCTTTTCATAATAGAAATTTCATAAAAGAGTTAAACTCAAAATAAGAAAATGCGGAAAAGATAGCTCGACATCGGGGTGTCACTAAGTCATGAGCAACTACTACAAACTGTTCTGAAAATAGCAAGACTAACATAGTCTGAGAATAACCAAAATACACTAAAGGGAAGATAAAGAAGGAGAAAAGCAGGACTGCGATCGCCAGGCAGCTACCTCACTCTCTCCGATGATCCGCTACTGAGTAAATCAACAACTGCTACCGTGGCCAGAGATACCTGGATCTGCACACAAGGTGCAGGGGATAACGTGAGTACACCAACTCAATAAGTAACAAGTCCAAACTACAGACTGATAGGTAGTGACGAACTTAACCTCAACAGGTAACAGAAATAAACTGTGCAGGAAAAGTAGGCATGCTATCAGTTAAAGTATACAGCTCAAACAGTAAAATACATACAGATCTGAACAATGTGAGATATAAAGCTCAGCTAAACTCTACATGCCGATGCACAGAATGTATGAAATGCACCATGTACTCCCAGTCTTAAGTGCTCAACCACTCGTTACTGCATATGGCAATCCGGCCTAGGGAAATCCATCCCGGAACATATACAACACTGACTGCAATTCAACCAGTACTGAGGAAGAAGGGTAATCCAACCCTGAGGAGAAATCCATCTCCAAGTATATATATACATACTCAACCACTCAGTATCGCATATGGCCATCTGGCCCAGGGAAATCCATCCCGGAACATACTCAATGCTGACTATAAGTCACTCGGTACCGAGGAAAAGGGTAATCCAACCCTGTGGAGAAATTCATCTCCAGATATCAATGCTTCGGACAAATCCCTATCTAGGGAAATCCATCCCTCAATAATATCATGCGCTCACTAGGGGTGTGTTACAAACTCCAGAGGGGATCCTACAGCCCAAGTGCTATCATAATCATCAACATAATTGCTGTGGCGTGCAGCCCGATCCCATAACTGTCACTCATAATCAGGCTCTCGGCCTCACTCAGTCATCACTCTCCAATCTCACACACGGGCTCACAATGCCATGAAAACTAGCCCGGAAAAATGATAGGATGTGCCAATAAATGACAACTGAGACTAAGACATGATATGAAATGCATGAATAAGACTGAGTACATAATATCAATGAAACTAGTGAGATGACAGCAAGAAACGACCACTAGGGGTCCCAACAGTGTCAGCGTAAAGCCCTAACATGATATCTAGCATGATTTACAGCTCATTACTTAATCACATGATGGAAACACGGATATCAACAAGAAAGAATCACTAAACGGTGCCATAGAATGAACCAGGTTCCGATTCTCACGGTGCACGTTCGCACGCCCGTCACTTGGCATGTGCGTCACCTCATTACTAATCACATAACACATAGTTTGGGGTTTCGAACCCTCAGAACCAAGTTTGGAAGCATTACTTACCTCAACCAAGCCAAAATCCTACTCCACGACGCCTTTGCCTCTCAAATCGGCCTCCTAATGTCCCGAATCTAGCCGCAAACAACACAATATGATCAATATAGGATAAAGGAACCAATTCCACAAGAAAAATACCAAATTATAGGCCAAATCTCGAAATTCACTCAAACCCGGCCCCCGGGACCACGTCTCGGAATCCGACAAAAGTCACAAACCAGAAAACTCATTCACACACGAGTCTACCCATACCAATTTCATCAAAATCCGACATCATTTGGTACTTCAAATCCACAAATTACTCTCTCAAGAACTCTTCCATTTTTCTCCCAATATTTCACCCCAATTCCCAATTTAGATGATAGAAATCAAGATACAATCATGGAATTTAACCAAAATCAAGTGAGAAACACTTACCCCAATCACCTCTCTGATATTTCCTTAAAAAATTGCCCAATTCTGTGGTCTCTAGCCCAAAATATAAAAAATGGGCCCAAACTCTCCATTTTGAAATTTAACACTGCTGCCCAGATATCCTTCATCATGATTGCGAAAATAGCTTCGTGATCGCGAAGCACAAATAGGCCGCCCCACATATTTGCTCTATGCGAACGCGAAAATCACCACGCGTTCGCGAACCTATGCCACACAAACCTACGTGATCGCAACCTGCTTCTCACGATCGCGTAGAGCAATCACCTCAGCTCCTCTTCAACTCAATTTCTTCTACGCGAACGCAACACTGGCCACGCGTTCGCGAAGCACTACCTCACACACGTACGCGATCGCGACCCTAACATTGTGATCGCGTAGAACAACTTCACCTCTGCCCCAAGTAAGCCTACACGGTCGCGGATGTACTCATGCGATTGCGTATAAGGAAACCAGAAGAAAAAATACAGCAGCTATCAGCAGTCTCTTCAAGGCCAAAAATGCTCCGGCAACCACCCGAAACTCACCCGAGGCCCTCGGGACCTTGACCGAATATACCAACACATCCCATAACATCATTCAAACTTAGTCGAGCCTTCGAATCACTCAAAACAACATCAAAACACCAAATTACCCTCGGATTCAAGCTTAAAACTTCTTAACTTTCCAATTTCACAAACGATGCCGAAACCTATCAAATCACGTCCGAATGACCCCAAGTTTTGCACACAAGTCAGAAATGACACCACGAACCTACTCCAACTACTGAAATTCCATTCTGACCCCGATATCAAAATTTCCACTCCCGGCCAAAATTGCCAAAATTCCAACTTCGCCAATTCATGCCTAATTCTCCCACGGACCTCCAAATTACATTCCGAATGCGCTCCTAAGTCCAAAATCACCTAATGGAGCTAACAGAACCATCAAAATTCAAATCCGAGGTGGTTTACATTTAAGTCAACATCCGGTCAACTTTCCCAACTTAAGCCTTCACAAAAGAGACTAAGTGTCTCAATTTAATCCAAAACCACTCTGGACCCAAACCAACTAACCCAGTAAGTCAAAATACAGCTTAGGAACACGAAAGAAGCAGGAAATAGAGGAACGGGGCGATAACTTTTGAAATAACCGGTCGGGTCGTTACAAGAGGAGACATGTATATAAGGGAGAAACTATAAGACACAGTGGGGTTGTACAATTGAGTCATGCATGCAGGATAAGGGATCTTCGGTCTGCACAATTTGACTTGTGTGCATAGATGGGAACTCGTAATCTGCATATTTCTATTATGCGGCCGCAGAAGAGAAGTGCGGTCCGCACATTTGTGATAGCGGCCGCACTTCTGAGGCCCAATTTGAACTCTCTGATGACAGAGAAATGCCTAATTTGCGGCTGCATGAGGATTTTTGCGGTCCGCACAATTTGACGTGCGGCCGCTGTCGCGCCCCCTTTTTCTCCCTCCTCGCGGGGGGAGGTCCGGGTTTCGACATTCTATGGGTATGATAACTCATTTCCTTTTGGGAATTGGGTATTTGAAGAGTCGCCACCTAACGAGTTATGGTGCATTAGGGCACCTAGAGTGATTAACTCTTGGATTGGTTTGCATTACCAGAGATCTAGGGTAAGGGCTCGAAATAACCTCGAGGGAAAGGTGTTAGGCACCCCTCTTGGTCCACAACTTTGGGTCCCGGCCGAACTTATATTTACAAATTAGTCGATATAAATAAACAGTTGAATCAAATATAGCAAGTAAAGCATGTTGGGCAATTCAAGTAATTGGATAAAGATTTTTTGAACAAGTTGTAAATAAAGGTTTTAAATAGAAAAAGGAATTTTGGTAAAGGAGGAGTCCTAGGTTGGTTAGCCTATAGGATCACCCCACACAATGTCTGGTAAACACTCCTCGAGTTCAGAGGGTTCTTAAGGGGATCCCAAGGCAGTACACATACTGGAGGGGCAGAACATATTGACTTAGGAGTAGAGTGGGAGTGCTCGACACAAGTTAAAAGGTTTTAATGAAAAAAAACTGTATTAAAAGGAAGTTTGTTTTAAAATAATTCAGTAAAACAACAGAAACAGTTTGAAAAGAGATTGGAGTAGTGAACAAAAGTCCAAACGCAACACCTTTAAGATAGGTTCATACACAGCCAGGAGTCACAGAACCAAAGCAGGTTCAGTAGTCACAAACAGGGGTCAAGGGATTTGGGGATACATAGAACACCTGATTGTAAACACATAATCAAGCAAAGGTCTAGGAATTGGTATAGATATGCTCAGAAACAGCTGCCCGAACACAGTCACAGAACCAGACATAAAGAACAAACTTTCATACATGGGTGATAGAGATTTGGGGATACACGGAGCACATGGTGGTAAACACATAACAGGTAGAGATAATTGGTGAAGACATGTTCAAGAACAACACATAGGGGGTAATATACTGATCTTAAGGGAGGGGAGTACATAACATGCTAATAACGTAAATATCAACTACAAGTTTGAAAACAAAACCATAAATAGAAGCAAACTAGAAACAGGATGAACTGAAGCAATAAAAGACCCATATTGTTGTAGGAACTTTAATTGAAACTAGAACATACCAGTAAAGAAGACAGTAAGCAAAGTGGAAGAGCAGGAGAACACAATGGTTAGCCTTGGCTTGCAGCCGGCTAACTTAGAATAGTGGCAAGTAGTATAAAGGAGAGCAGAAAGTTTATGTGTGAGAGAGAGAGAGAGAGCTTTTGAACCAAGAGTGTTGTGTGTTTATGCTAACAAGAGAGCGTGTATATATAGTTTAAAAGCAGGTAGCAAATAAGGTAAAGAATCAAAGTTCATCAGTAATTATGGGGACTCGGAATCAATTAGTCACAAAACCAAGGTAAGTACTCCCTTTAATTGAGGAGTTAACTTCAAATGGTAATAAACATGTAAAAAATATGGAAGGGAATCGTATAAAGCTGAGCATAGCTAATAAGGAAATATTCTCAGCATAGTACAAGTACACATCGCGTAATAGAGGCTAGGTCCAGCATATTTTAATCAAGGAAAGGACTTAAGAAATCAATTAGTAGCATAATTGACCGCAAAATAAGGTCAAAAAATATTCTACAAGGTTAAAGTCAGTAGAGATATCATGCAAAATTAGTGAAAGATCAGTCACAAAGATTCAAGGATACAAAAATAGAAAATAGCACTCATTTAGCACAACTTTACAAGAACAAGCACATAGCAAGCAAAAAACCAGAACTCTAAGAGATCGAGTAGGACAAGAATCGTATATATATATATTAGGGATTCATGTAGAGCATAGTCTGAATTAGTAGAACAAGCATGATACAGGTAGGAGAAGTGAAGATTCAGAAACATTGGTGAATAAAGTAGGGCAAAATCACATAATAGGCAGAGATAACCATATTTAATAACTTTAACAAGCAATCATAGGGTAAAATCATAGAAACATATGGATTAACTGAACACGTTATCAAAACCAAACTCAGAAACCCAAGATTAGAACTAAGAAATTAGGGTTTTCAACATAGGCGAGTTGGAAAGGGAGTAAAATCACAGAATCAGTCGAAATATGCAAGAGATAGAAGTTTTAAACATAAAGAATCGATTTAAACAAAGTTTTAGAAGAAGTTCCGAAAACCCTAATTTGAGAAGAAGGTAAAAACACGATGATTCTTGTAAAGAGTTACAAGGATAGTGTAAAACATCAAAGAAACAGACTCAAATCGTTTAAAAATCGTACAAATCTAGGAGTTGTAAGCAGAAATTAGGGTTTCAGAAGAAACCCAAGTATAGATGAAAGAACCTGTCAAAATCTCAAGGATCGTAACAAGTACAACAGGATTTCACTTGGAATCATACTGAAGTAGCCAAGAACAGACCAGATGGCAAACCCTAGATGCAAGCCCAGGGCCCTTAAAGACCTCAGAGAAGGTGAACATGGCATGAGAGAAGCCATTGGAGGCTTAAGAGACGATGAGAGGTAATCGAAGATGGCCGGAGATGAGAGGGCGGCGATTGAAGATTAGGGTTAGGTTGAGAGCGTTTTTGAGAGCAGAGAAGATTTTAGGGCGGCGGGTGTATAGAAATTGTTAGGGCTGGGGGGGTCATTTGGAATTAAATGGAAGGTTTTAATGAGGGTCGTTGATCTTTTAGATCAACGGCCAGGATCTGATGGAGTCTTGGGTCGGGTAGGCAGTTTTTTGGGTCTGGGTCGGGTAGTTTGGTTAGAAATTGGGCTGGGTTAGGTTTAAATTGGGCTACAATTGAAAGCAAATCTGGCTATATTTTAAATAGCCACTTTTTCTCTATATAATTTATAGTAAATAATAAGTAATTTCTGGTAAATAATTTTCTGTACTAAAATGATTTAAAATAGATATTTAACATTTTAAAAATATAGGAGATCAATTTTAAGGCTCGAGACGGTTGGAGGGAACTGGAGCGAGATTGCTCCTGCTAGGATAGCGATTTCTTACTGGTTGCCTGCAGATAAAAAAAATGCTACTAACGTATTTGTGAAAATGTAAGCATGATGCAAATTCCCTTTGGACCATGAGGGTTGTCTTTGGACAGTGAAAGATGACGTCCTTACACCATGACGTCCTGGGCCATGAATTGTTTAATGAGGGATTCGCATGCCATGAAATGTTTGTTCTCGGGCCATGAAGATGGTGCCTCCGAATCATGACGCCTTTGAATAATGATATGCTAGTTTTGAAAGATCCTTAGGCCATGGCATGGTGTCTTCCAGCTATGAGGATGATGTCTTTAGACTATGACGCCTTTGTATAGATTGGCGATATTCCAGCCCATGATATGCAATAGTATAATGTTAACAAGACAAGGCTTAGTCTTGTGAAATGGAGGGCAGAGCTTAGCCCGATAGAAGAGCAAATAAATAGTATTACAAAAAAAAAGATGCAATATTTGTGCAAGGAGGGACAATGTTTGGTTCCATGCAGACGACGATGCAAGGATTAGCCTCATGCAAATATGGAGGCAGGGATTAGCCTCATGGAGTCAAGGATTAGACTAATGCAAAATAGGGAGTCAGGGATTAGACTTGTGCAAGTATGGAGGCAGGGATTAGCCTCATGCAAGTATGGAGGCAAGGATTAGCCTCATGCAAGTATGGAGGCAAGGATTAGCCTCATGCAAGTATCGAGGCAAGGATTAGCCTCATGCAAGTATGGAGGCAAGTATTAGCCTCATGCAAGTATGGAGGCAAGGATTAGCCTCACGTAAGTATGGAGGCAAGGATTAGCCTCGTGCAAATATGGAGGCAAGGATTAGCCTCATGGAGTTAGGGATTAGACTCATGCAAATAGGGAGGCAAGGATTAGCCTCATGCAGGATGGAGTCAAGGATTAGACTCATGCAAATGGGGAGGCAAGGATTAGCCTCATGCAAGATGGAGGCAAGGATTAGCCTCATGGAGTCAGGGATTAGACTCATGCAAATAGGGAGGCAAGGATTAGCCTCATGCAGGATGGAGTCAAGGATCAGACTCACGCAAATAGGGAGGCAAGGATTAGGCTCATGCCGAATGGAGTCAAGGAATAGACTCATGCAAATAGGGAGGCAAGGATTAGCCTCATGCAAATACGGAGGCAAGGATTAGCCTCATGCAACTGTAGAGTCAAGGATTAGACTCATGCAAATGTGCGGGACAGGGATTAGTCCCACGCAAAGAGCAAAAAGCAAATAAGGGTAGCATATGTCTTAGCTGGAGATGTACTCGGTGATTGATAGCGATCTTGCTACGTGGATGTTACCGTTACGTCAGATGTGCCTGCGTTCAAAGAAAAATTGTAAGTTTTGTGGGGAGAAGGTTGGTTCGTGCTTCTGTTGGCTGGCTCTGCTTTGCTCTGTTCTGAAAGCCTTTCAAGTTCCCTTGGGTGATACCTAACTGTATGGAAATAGAGTTTTCGAAAATATGCAATTATTGATGAAAAATAGAGCTATTACCAAAAAACACAGTGAAATATCACGTTATTTTGGATGAACTAGCGACTGTAACACATTTCAGAGGCATTGCAACTCTCTCATATTGGAATTTTGAGGGTCCTCCTCAAAATTCTGTCCCAGTTTGGTAGATGATCTCTGACCGTTTGTAGAAAATAGGCCTTGCTGGACTCCCTTCGGAATTTTGAGAATCCTTAAGAAATCCTGCCCCAGTTTCCTAACTGATTTTTGACTGTCTGATATATGTTGGCATTGGCCGGACTTGCTTCGGAATTTGATGGTTCTCCTCAAAATTCTGCCCCAGTTTTTGATCTTGGGGAAATGAAAATTTTATTATGATATGACCGAACCCATAAGGCTGCCTACGTATCCCCTCTTAAACGGGAATCAGGTCAAGCGTAGTTCAATTACATCAGATGAAGAAATGTAAAACAATCTAAGCATAGTATCTTTTGACTGCGTCTGAATTGATTGGTTTTGGCCAGATTGCCCCGTCCATTTCTGCGAGTATGAGTGCTCCTCCTGTTAGTACCATGTGAACCACGTATGGACCCTGCCAGTTGGGAGAGAATTTCCCTTTGGCTTCATCTTGATGTGGGAAGATCTTCTTCAGCACCAGCTGTCCCGGTGCAAATTGTCTTGGTTTGACCCTTTTGTTGAAAGATATGGACATTCTGTTCTGATAAAGTTGGCCGTGACACACTGCATTCATCCTCTTTCCATCGATAAGGGCCAATTGTTCATAGCGGCTTCTTATCCACTCTGCGTCATTGAGTTCAGCTTCTTGTATTATTCTTAGAGAAGGAATCTCCACCTCGGCTGGGATGATAGCCTCGGTACCATAAACCAACATGTAGGGAGTTTCCCCAGTTGATGTGGGAACTGTAGTGCGGTATCCCAACAGAGCAAAGGGTAACTTCTCATGCCATTGTTTGTGGTTCTCTACCATTTTCCTTAGTATCTTTTTGATGTTTTTGTTGGCGGCTTCTACGGCTCCATTCATCTGAGGTCTGTAGGCTGTGGAATTCTTGTGCTTGATTTTGAAAGCTTCACATATAGCCTTCATCAGATCACTATTGAGGTTGGCGGCATTATCAGTAATGATGGACTCGGGAACTCCGAATCGGCAGACAATACGATCCTTGACAAAATCTACGACGACTTTCTTGGTTACAACTTTGTAAGACGCAGCTTCGACCCATTTTGTGAAATAATCGATGGCGACCAGAACAAACCTATGCCCGTTTGAAGCAGTGGGCTCGATTGGACCAATAACATCCATTCCCCAGGCGGCGAATGGCCAAGGTGAGCTTGTTGCATTGAGCTCCTTTGGCGGCACTTTTATCATGTCGGCATGCACTTGACATTGAAAGCATTTGCAGACATACTGAATGCAATCCGTTTCCATGGTCATCCAAAAGTAACCGGCCATGAGTATCTTCTTAGCCAAGATGAAACCATTCATGTGTGGGCCACAGGTCCCAGCATGCACATTCTCAAGTTGCTTAGAAGCTTCCTTCGCATCAACACATCTTAGTAAACCCAAATCAAGAGTTCTTCTGTACAAGTTCCCTCGCTGTGGAAGAAGTAATTTGACAATCTCCGGAGCGTGCGTTTCTTAGTGTGACTTGCATGCTCCGGGTATTCTCCTTTTGATAAGTATTCTTTGATGTCGTGAAACCAAGGCTCTCCATCTGCTTCTTCCTCGACATGAGCACAATACGCCGGCTGATTGTGGATCCTCACCGGAATGGGATCAATGTAGTTCTTATCTGGATGTTGTATCATGGATGACAAAGTGGCCAATATGTCGGCAAACTCGTTCTGAATTCTGGGCACATGTCGGAATTCTATCTTTGTAAACCTCTTTCTTAATTCCTGCACATGGTGCAGATATGGCAATATCTTGGACTTCTTAGTGGCCCACTCTCCTTGTACCTGGTGCACAAGCAAANCCACAACTTTTAAGTTTAAACAAACCTAATCAGTACGTGTAAAGACATGCTAAACTATATGCTTTCTCTTTGGTTTTTTTAAGGAGGTTTGTTTGAGCCCTTTCTATCTGTTATGTGCTTCTCCCCCATATTTGTTACATATGTGTTTTGATTGTCGCCTTAGAATTTTGTCCTTTGAAACTATAAAACCTCACATCCCTTCCCTTTAGGATTAGTAGTCCCAAATACCTCCAGGACTGATAGGATTGGGGCGGGTAGTAGCATGCAATAAGAAAACGAGACTATTCTGCATTTTAATACCTTAACGGGGTGGGAAAGGGTAGATATGGATATGATGACCACGCGATAACACCACGTGTATAAACGGTTACCGGGTTTTGTGTGGGGTGATCCATATTATTTATAAACCTGGGACCCCCTCCCTTTACTTGTTTATTTTTAAAAGACTGCTTTTATCAAATTTCAGCTTCTTTAATCTTTTTTTTTAACTTCAATTACTTGCAGTAATTATGTGAAAACCCCTTCCCTTTACTTGTTTATTTTCAGAATTTCAAAGACTACTTTCTTCCCAAACTTCAGCTTCTTTAATTTCTTTTAATTTCAATTGCTCACAACCATTATGTGAAAACTTCCTCGTATTTGTAATTCTTGTTTGTTGTTTGCACTTAATGTCACGATTATAGCATGGTCGGGAACCACACTAGTGGATCTTGAGGGGTGCCTAACACCTTCCCCTCGGGATAATTTCAAGCCCTTACCCAATCTCTGGTTTTCTAAAGCAACATTCTTCTTAGTGTCCTAATGCACTTAATCATTAGGTGGCGACTCTTCAATTCAAACCCAATTCCCAAAAGGAAACGAGTTGCCCGCCCAAATGTCATAAACCCGATTTCGCAAGAAAAAGGAGGCATCAACACCGGATAATGCTGACCCGTTTCTGATACCAAAACTGCTCCTACGCCCACTCCTTTGAAATTTGCGGCTCCGTCAAAGAACATCCTCCAACTGTCATATGCTTCGGTGATGTATTCTCCTACGAATGATACCTCTTCGTCGGGAAAATAAGTTTTCAAAGGCTCGTATTCTTCTCCTACCGGATTTTCAGCAAGGTGATCTGCCAATGCTTGTCCTTTGACCGCCTTTTGAGTTACGTAGATGATATCGAACTCACTTAATAGTATCTGCCATTTGGCCAACTTTCCAGTTGGCATGGGTTTCTAGAATATGTACTTCAGAGGATCCATCCTGGGTATGAGGTATGTAGTGTTGGCACAGAGGTAATGCCTCAGTTTCTGAGCTGTCCAGGTTAAAGCACAGCAAGTGCGTTCGAGCAGAGAGTACCGTGCTTCGTAAGGTGTGAACTTCTTGCTCAAGTAGTATATGGCCTGCTGTTTCCTTCCTGTTTCGTCATGTTGTCCCAAAACACATCTGAAGGCTCCATCTAGTACAGATAGATGGAGTAGCAAAGGTCATCCCGGTTCTGGCGGGACCAGCACTGGCGGTGTGGACAGGTATTCCTTGATTCTGTCAAAGGCTTTCTGACAATCCTCTGTCCATCTTGTTTCAGCATCTTTCCTCAGCATCTTGAAGATGGGTTCACATATGACTGTGGATTGTGCTATGAAGCGGCTGATGTAGTTGAGACGCCCTAGGAAGCTCATCACATCCTTTTTGCTCTTAGGTGGCAGTAATCCCTGAATTGCCTTGACTTTAGATGGATCCAGTTCAATCCCTCGACGACTGACAATGAATCCCAATAGTTTTCCTGCGGGAACCCCGAATGCACATTTTGCGGGGTTCAGTTTCAAGTTGTACGTCCTTAGCCTGTCAAAGAACTTTCTCAAGTCTGCTATGTGATCTGTGGCCCTCTTGGATTTATTGCTTCGGTCTCGTCCAGATTGGACTTAGGCTTATTCTCAAAATTTTCAACCTCCCTGACAATTTCCTCAGGTATCTCATCCTCTTCCTCTGAATCACTATTCTCATGTTGCATTGCCTCATTACATGTGACAGTTACTGGTTCATCAGGAAAAGTAATAATAATGCTGTAGAAAAGAAAAATGTAAAGATAGTAGTGAATAATAAATAGCAAATTCATTTGATTAAAACTTGAAGAAAATTGTCCGGACAAAGTACGACTCGATGAATCGAGCATTCATTTTGAAACAATTAAAACTTAAAACAAAATTACGGAAATCCTAAATGCCTAGAATGGCTTATAGAAGCAAATTTTGCCAAGCTACCAAGGGACTCGGCGGGCTCGGGATGGTGTGGCGGTCCAGTTCCTGAGAGTAGCTTCCTTCGCCACAGTCTGAATAGTGAGGCCTTCCTCCTCCTCCTCCTCCTCCTCAATATGGCACTGCAATCCATGCCCTCATCTTCCAAGAATAAATTCTTCAACCCAGCTAGCGCTTCTTCTTCCGCGGTCCCCCATATTATGTCAGCTTGGTGAAAAGATTGTTCCAGACATGGCACTGGCTGCTCAAGTGGGTAATATGGTCCGCGCCATGGGGGCGACCAATCATTATATTCTTCCCATGTGTATTGATATCCGAGCCCAAAGGTGGTACCATTATTTTTCAGCTGTATTGGTTTGGTGATACCTTGGAGATTCTTTCCCAATCCTTTGCCGGGTTCATACCCAGACCATGCCAGTATGCTCTCTATTTTGTTACTCCACCACTTGTCCTTCTCAACATCATTGACCCATTCGATGTGATGGTAGGTTTCCCCTCCTAGCCTTCTTCTATGTCCAATGGCCGGGATGGTCTGGCTAGTGTAGATGGGGTTACTTCCATCTCCATGAATGATTACCTCTTGGCGGTTCCATTCAAACTTCACGGCTTGATGTAGTGTGGAAGGCACGGCTCCAGCAGCATGGATCCATGGTCGGCCCAACAGAAGGTTATATGAGGCTGGTATGTCAAGTACTTGAAATTCAACATCGAACCAAGTTGGCCCCATCTGCAAGCAAAGGTTGATCTCCCCGATCGTGGCCCTCTAGGACCCATCAAAAGCCTTCACATTCATGCTTCCTGCCCGTATCTCATGGAAACCTTTGTCCAACCTTTTCAAAGTGTCCAATGGACAAATGTTTAGGCTCGAACCTCCATCAACCAAGACCCTGGCAATGAACTTGTCTTCAAATTGCACCGTGATATGCAATGCTCGATTGTGATTCCGTTCCTCGGGTGGCAGCTCATCTTCGTGGAAGATGATCTTATGACCTTCTAGTACTTGCCCAACCATGTTAGCCATTTCTCTACCGGTGATGTTATTGGGTACGTAAGCCTCGCTCAACACTTTCATTAAGGCGCTCTTCTGTGCCTCTGAATTCTGCAGGAGTGATAGGATAGATATCAAATGGAGTGGGGGTGGTTGCGGGCGGAGCCACTTCTACCTCAAATGGCACTGATGCAGTTATCTCAGCCTCGTTTCGGTGCCTGAGTCTATACCACAATAGGAGTAAGTGTAAATGCAACCTTATAGTCATCGTCTTCTCGAATAAGTCTGATCGACCCCTCAGGGTCCCATTCTTCATTTGTCTCTATCACATATATACCATCACCTCTGTGATCAGGGAGGCAATTGTGTCGTGCCCCCTTTTTCTCGCAAAATCGGGTTTATGACATTTTGGTTGGGATAACTCTTTCCTTTTGGAAAGGGGGTCTGCATTTTTGAAGAGTCGCCGCCTAACGATTTAAGGTGCGTTAGGGCACCTATAGGGTTCATTTATAACTAAGTTTGGTAACCAGAGACAGGGTAAGGGCTTGAAATTATCCTAAGGAGAAGGTGTTAGGCACCCCTCAGGATCCACTAGTGTGGTTCCCGGCCAAACAGTTTTTTTGTGAATTTGTACAATTAGCAAATAAACAAGTATGGCTCGAATAGTAGGGGATTTGAGTTTGAATGCACAGGTGTTTGAAAAACAATCAGTGAAAAGCGGGATTTTGAAAAGAATTACAATCTAAGCATATTCGGGAATGTAAGGGGTATCCTAGGTTTGTTTATAATATGGATCACATCAATGCAATACCCGGTAATCACTCATTGGAAAGGGGCTACGCGTGGCATTAGCGCATCGGTCATCATATCCATATCTACCCTTTCCCGCCCGTGAAGGTAATTAAAGCGAGGGTTGGTCTTGACCCCTATTGCATGTTATTACACATCCCTTCCTATCAGTCCCGCAGGAATTTAGGACTCCTATCCTATAAGAGGGGGGTTCTAGGCAGACCCTCAAGTTTAAAGGTAAAATACCAAGACGACATATAATAAACAAGTAGGACTTCAATTAAGGGGAGCATGGAAGACAAATGAAAGGCTCAGATATACCTCCACACACTGTACACATAAACAGCATGACTCATACATAATTAAGGTCTAAATTCAGATCCTAAACATGGTATCTAAGTGATAACAGCAGAGTCAGATTTATTATATGACTCAGAGAAGAAGTCCTAATTAAGCTTGCCTACTGATTTTAACATGCTGACAGTTAAACATTAATCACAAAGACAGTTCTGGTTTTATTTTAAAGTTGATTACCTAAGACTTGCCTAAGCGTAAAAATCATATGCAACAGTTACCAGAATTATTAAAAAAATATTTTGGAAGTTATTTTACCTAAAGCATGTTGTTCTAAATGTTGCAAAGACATGCAGGGATTGTGACCAGTTTTACTTAAACAAGATAGTCAAACATGAGACTGTTTTATGTCCTTTTTCATGCATCAGTAGTTTAACTAGGTGTGACTGAGCGAGTGTAAACGAGATCCTAAAACAGGGTATCTAACGTGCACATATGAAAATGCAGAATGATTGCAGAATTCCTAAAACATGATTTCTAAATGCCCCAAAGAGTTACAACATGATTTCAAGACGTGCAGGAACAACAATTTTATGTTGATGCTGTTATTTAGCCTAAAGCAGGATTTCTGAGTGGTAAAGTGATGCCAAATGAGATGCTGAAACAGTAAACCTAAGAACATGGTATCTAATGCATGACACATGGATTCTAATGCACACATAGGAAATGTAAACCTAAGATATGGTTTCTACCCATTGAGGTTGATAGCATGTATAACTACCTTCCCCTTTTCACTAGCCAGCCCCAATACTTGTTTACAACAGATTATTACAGACCAATACTGAAATGAATTACATAAGTAGAAAAGAGAAATAAAGGTTACACTATCGAGACCCTGAAAACAGTCCTAGGTTTTCAGCACCCGATTAGGACTTCCTCCCTGAGTTATGCAATAAATCACCTCAAATGCCAAGATTGTTCCATAGCCTTTCTCATATCTGGGTGTGTCAGAGTTCCCTAAGGACCTCAAGGGATCCTGGGCAGTGCTCACACCCAGATTTCATAGCCAATACAGAGTAAGTGCAGTGTCGAAAGGCCAGCTTTTGTGTGTCCAAGTTCAGAGGGAGCTCAAGGGTCCAAGGCAAGGCTCACATAGAAGGAGCAGAACTTAGTGGTCTAAGAGTAAGGTGAGAGTGTTTGATAATATGATGAAAGACTTAGTAAAGCAGTTTAGAAAAGAAAAGGTTCAGAAATAGTTTTTAAAGATACTAGGAGTTATCAGTTTTGAAATCATTCTTTGAGAAAAGCATACTCAGCAAACAGCCCAATTAACCATAGAATACCCAGATTTACTTGACAAGCAGACTTACAAACAAGGGTGAAGGGATTGGGAACATGTAGGTTTGAAACCACATAAAATAGGGAAACATTTGACACAACAAATATACAGAACAGCTATGAGTCTATTGAACAAATCATTCATGGTAACAGACATTTAAAACATAGGAAAAAATGCAGCGGGATCATGTTGAAGACAAGAGTTTTGTTGAACAAAATTTGACATACCATTAGGGCCAATAGAATGCACTAGAAGACTAAGTAACTATATGGTCATACCAGTTAAGGGAGGGGTAAGGGAACTAAGTGAACATGATGGACAAGTATCAAAGAACTAAGTAAAGTCTGATATGATAATTATACATAAGGCAGAATTTAGACATGCTTAATAACAGCAAACATAGAAACAAATTGAATAACTAGTACAGTAACAAGCATGGATGTATAGGCATGGAACACATAAAGTTGAGTTTCAAATTTAAACAAGAGACATACCAGTTAAAGAAGAAAAAAGGAGAATGTAAAAATAACTGCAACTCCACTATCTAGCCTTGGCTTTCAACTGGCTAGGCCAACAGTTTAGCACAAGTAACAAATAAAGAAGAGAGAGTTTGAATGTATGTGTGTATTCTGAACTGTGTTCGTGTCTTAAGACTGTAGAAGAGAGTCATTTATATAGTAGTTTGAAAAACTGGTTAAAATAAGGCAAGAATCAATTCTTCAGCAATTATATAACTCAATATAAAAAATTGGTTCGAATCTCCCTTTAATTAAGGGAGTCAGTGTAAATGGTAAAGAGCAGGCGGCAAGTAAGGAAAGAAATCGTACACGGCTGGAGTATAACAAATAAGGAAAGATTTCAAAATAGTACCAGCATAGAACATGTAATTAAGGCTAGGTTCAGAAAGTTTTTAAACTAAGAAAACAATCAGTAAGAATTAAGTAGCAATGCAGGCAAGGCAAGGAAAAATTAATTAAGGCAAGCAACTAATCAAAATAAGTGGAAAGGTAGGAGTCGAGATTCAGTAGCATAGATTAGTCGATTAGGACCAAATTAATAAAACCTTGATTAAGGACACAACTCAGTAGAAATAAATATCATAGCAAATATGGTAAGGAAATCAGTCAGCTTAACTGACGGGGCAAAGCTTTTAGGGTTTTGAAAGAAAATTTTTCAATCACCATCAATTAAGGAAACCAGAATCAATCAAAAGGGAGTCATGACTCTGCACTTTCAATCATATAAATAGAGGAGGTCCACAGAGTAGCAAGAAAACATATTCGAAGCATAGTCACAGAAAGAAGCAAGAGATGAACAAACAAAGCGAACATAGTCACACAGAAGCGACATAAGTAGGCTAGGGATTCAGGAAAACATATTCGAAGCAGGGTAATCACAGGATTCAAGTAAGCAGGCTAACACACAGAAACGAAGTAAAGAAAGCCTGCTAACACTCATAGAAGCAAAGTAAGGAAAATCACGCTAACATTCGTAGAAACAAAGTAAAGAAAATCTTTAAAAAATAGGGCTTTTAACAAAGTCAAGTTAAAAGCAGTAAGAGCACAAAATCGGTCAAAACAAACAAGGAAAAGGTTTAATCATAAAGAAATTAGTTAGAACATGCGTAAAAGAACTCCGAGAAACCCTAGTTTTTAGAGAGAGTAAAACGGTTCAAAGTAAAGGATCTTTCAGAAGAAGCTCGCGAATGAGCAACGTAGAAGGGAACAGGTCTAAAGCATAAAAAGAAATAGCAGAGCTTTGAAAGATTCAGACGAGAGTTAGGGTTTCACAAAGGAAATCCAAATAAAATCGAAAGAACCTGTTGAAACTTCACAAAACGTAACACATATGGTGTGATTTTGCTCAAAATTACACCAGGGAAGCCTCGAACATGAAAGCAGAAACCCTAGGTCCAAATCGTCATGGAAAAGGACCCTTGAAGGTCTTAGAGATGATGAGCAAGGCGATGAGAGACCCATTGGAGGCTTAGGAGTTGAGGGTTGGTCACTGGAGAAAGCCGGAGAATGAGGCGGCGGTTGAAGACGATTAGGGTTAGGTCGAGAGAGAAGAGAGGAGATGAGAGAGTTTGAGGGCGGCTGTCTTTGAATTATGAGACTAGGGTTAGGGGTCGGGTGAAATTAAAAAGGAAAGAGTGCGTTTGGACCGTTGATCTAGGAGATCAACGGTCGAGATTTAAAAGGGTAGGTGGGTTTCGGGTTTGGATAAGGGTTAATAGGATATGGATCAGGTGATTTGGGTGTGAAATTGGGCTGGAAAGGGGTCCAATTTTGGCTATAATTGATTATCAAATTTGGCTGTTATTTAAATAGCCAATTTTCCACCGTTTAATTTATAAAAAATAATATGTAATTTCTGGAAAATAACTTAGGGTGCCAAAATGATTTAAAATACATAATTAACAATTTAAAAATATATGGTCCAATTTTATGCATATGGAACATAATTAAATCTTAAAAGGGCTAATATTGACTGCTTGAACAAATGTAATAAGTTGCGATGATCAGTATAAACCTCACATGACACCCCATACAGATAATTTCGAGCCCTTACCCTAAATCTCTGGTAATGCAAACCAATCCAAGAGTTAATCACTCTAGGTGACCTAACGTACCATAACTCGTTAGGTGGCGACTCTTCAAATACCCAATTCCCCACAGGAAATGAGTTATCACACCCCCATGGAATGTCGAAACCCGGACCTCCCCCCGCGAGGAGGGAGAAAAAAGGGGCGCGACAGCATGGCAACTCTGCTGGGGATATTATCAGGCTCTTTCCATAATGAACTTATTCTTATGAATCAGTCCAAGCATGCTTTATCCCGTACCCTCTTCCCTTATTTTATTTGACTGTTTGTTTTCTTTTAAGTACTTATGGTTCTTTATACCTGAAACTGACTTGCCTCTTTGTTTCCTTTTCCTGTAACCGTCTTTCAATTATTTAAATACCGTATCTATTTTTCCTTACGCGCAAATACTTGACTACATGTTATTAACTGCTACATAAATCATGCTCCACATCATATTCCACTCGTGCGTATCAAATCCTATAGCAACGCTTTAATGAGTGGTTGCACTCTTCCTATTTACTACCCTTAAATTTGAAAAGGCTTATTTGCGGTAAAACCAGTCGATCAACGGTTCAGTCGATGGTTCCGCGCCTTCCCCCTCGAGTTGTCCGTTCAAGGGTGCCAGTCTAAAACCCCATAGAAACCTTACTCTGGTTAAAATTGTGCATGCATCATGGTCAAACCTAGTCGGATCAGTTATGTTTTCCGTATAATGAACCTTTAAGATAAGCCTTATCCAAAGTCCATCGGGTTTTCCATAATCCCAACGGACACAACCACGTTCTATGCATTAATTTGGAGAACTAAATGCCGATATGTTGATCAAAAATGTATAAATAGTCGAGTCTGGTGGGGGTAAGGTCTAACCCTTTTGTTTTGCAGAAAATGAGGCACGAGGTCCCCAACTTCGGTATGGTTAGCACACGCTCACACTTGCTAGACTGGTGGAGGAATCGGTGTGCCGATATCTATTATATTAGATCTAGGAGCGCAATTTACGGCTAACTTTTGGAGGTCTTTTCAGAAGGGTTTAGGCACACAAGTGAATCTCAACACTGCATTCCATCCACAGACTGACGGACAGGCTGAACGTACCATTCAGACACTTGAAGATATGCTACGAGCATGTGTTCTGGATTTCTAGGGGAGTTGGGATGACCATCTTCCACTTATATAATTTTCCTACAATACTAGCTACCATTCCAGTATTAAAATGGCCCCATACGAGACACTATATGGGAGGAGATGTAAATCACCACTTGGATGGTTCAAAGTCGGTGAAAAAGAACTATATGGGCCAGATTTGATTCACCAAGCCATCGAGAATGTGAAACTGATACAAGAGCGGCTAAGGACGGCGCAAAGCAGGCAAAAGTCTTATTCTGATGTCCGACGTCGTGATCTGGAGTTTGAGGTTGGTGCTTGGGTTTTCTTGAGGATATCGCCGATGAAGGGTGTTATGCGTCTTGGGAAGAAGGGTAAGCTGAGTCCACGGTATATCGGTCCGTACAAAATTCTTCGACGAATTGGACAGGTTGCTTATGAGTTAGAATTGCCATCCGAATTGGAATTTGTCCACCCGGTATTCCATGTATCTACGTTGAGGAAATGCTCGGGTCGTCTCTATCAAATATGTACAAGTTACAGATGATCTATCATATGAAGAAGTGCCAGTGGCTATATTAGATCGACAAGTCCGGATTGTGATTTGGAGGTCCGTAGTAGAATTTGACTTGAAATGGCAAAAAGTTGGAATTTTGGGAAGTTTGACCGAGAGCGAACTTTTTGATATCGTGGTCGGATTCCGATTCCGGGAGGTTCGTAACGTCAAATTTGACTTGTGTTCCCTGCCACAGGAACACCACTCTTGACATATCATCGTCGTCCGCACCCAGCATCAGGCCCTGGATTGATTTATTTAAACTAGTTTAGGTAGAATTTCTGGTGACATTCCTTATAGGCATGATATCTAGTTGTTAAACACTGATTTCAGAAACTTTGCAGGCATGATATAAAAAGCATGCAACACTTATCGTAACAGAAGTCGGTTTAAATTATATCCTATAGGCATGGCATCTACTTGTAAAATTGATTTTAAGACCTATAAACATGATTTCTATTATGGAATCACTTGAAACCTATAGGCATGATTTCTAACGTGGTACGGCAGGCATAGTAAAATCCTATAGGCATGGTTTCCAACGTGGTAAAGCAGGCATAGTAAAATCCTATAGGCATGGTTTTTACCCGCATTATCCCATAAACATGTAACTACCCAACCCTTTTCACTAATTACCCCAATATTCGTTTACAAATTATTACAGACCATATGAATGAATTACATAAGTAAATAAGAAAATAAGAAGTTATTCTATGGGGAGCCTTCAATGAGGCCCAGGTTTCCAAAACCTCTAATAGCCTAAAACGCCCAAATTCCATAGACAATGTCATAGTCCGGGTGTATCAAAGTTCCCTAAGGATCTCAAGGATCCCGGGCGGTGCATACACCTAGACTTGGTAACCAAATTGAATAAGTGCCGTGTAGAAGGGCCAGCCTCAGCATGCCAGAGTTCAGAGGGTTCTCAAGGGGATCCCAAGGTAGTACACATACTGGAGGGGGCAGAACCTATTGACTTAGGAGTAGAGTGGGAGTGCTTGACACAAGTTAAAAGGTTTTCATGAAAAAAACTGTATTAAAAGGAAGTTTGTTTGAAAATAATTCAGTAAAACAACAGAAACAGTTTGAAAAGAGATTGGAGTAGTGAACAAAAGTCCAAACACTACACCTTTAAGATAGGTTCATACACAGCTAGGAGTCACAGAACCAAAGTAGGTTCAGTAGTCACAAACAGGGGTCAAGGGATTTGGGGATACATAGAACACCTGATTGTAAACACATAATCAAGAAAAGGTCTAGGAATTGGTATAGATATGCTCAGAAACAGCTGCCCGGACACAGTCACAGAACCAGACATAAAGAACAAACTTTCATTCAGGGTGATAGGGATTTAGGGATACACGGAGCACATGGTGGTAAACACATAATAGGTAGAGATAATTGGTGCAGACATGTTCAGGAACAACACAGAGGGGGTAATATAGTGATCTTAAGGGAGGGGAGTACATAACATGCTAATAACGTAAACATCAACTATAAGTTTCACAACAAAACCATAAATAGAAGCAAACTAGAAATAGGATGAACTGAAGCAATAAAAGACCCATATTGTTGTTGGAACTTTAATTGAAACTAGAACATACCAGTAAAGAAGACAGTAAGCAAAGTGGAAGAGCAGGAGAACACAATGGTTAGCCTTGGCTTGCAGCCGGCTAACTTAGAATAGTGGCAAGTAGTATAAAGGAGAGCAGAAAGTTTATGTGTGTGTGAGAGAGAGAGAGCTTTTGAACCAAGAGTGTTGTGTGTTTATGCTAACAAGAGAGCGTGTATATATAGTTTAAAAGCAGGTAGCAAATAAGGTAAAGAATCAAAGTTCATCAGTAATTATGGGGACTCGGAATCAATCAGTCACAAAACCAAGGTAAGTACTCCCTTTAATTGAGGAGTTAACTTCAAATGGTAATAAACATGTAACAAATAAGGAAGGGAATCGTATAAGGCCGAGCATAACTAATAAGAAAATATTTTCAGCATAGTAAAAGTACACAACGCGTAATAGAGGCTAGGTCCAGCATATTTCAATCAAGGAAAGGACTTAAGAAATCAATTAGTAGCATAATTGACCGCAGAATAATGTTAGAAAATATTCTACAAGGTTAAAAATCAGTAGAGATATCATGCAAAATCAGTGGAAGACCAGTCACAAAGATTCAAGGATCCAAAAATAGAAAATAGCACTGATTTAGCACAACTTTAC
Organism: Nicotiana attenuata; assembly: GCF_001879085.1. Classification (NCBI taxonomy): domain Eukaryota; kingdom Viridiplantae; phylum Streptophyta; class Magnoliopsida; order Solanales; family Solanaceae; genus Nicotiana; species Nicotiana attenuata. Next base: position 108,362 of record NW_017671348.1, on the reverse strand, counting down.
AAGAACAAGCACATAGCAAGCAAAAAACCAGAACTCTAAGAGGTCGAGTAGGACAAGAATCGTATATAAATTAGGGATTCATGTAGAGCATAGTCTGAATTAGTAGAACAAGCATGATACAGGTAGGAGAAGTGAAGAATCAGAAACATTGGTGAAAAAAGTAGGGCAAAATCACACAATAGGCAGAGATAACCATATTTAGGAACTTTAACAAGCAATCATAGGGTAAAATCACATAATCATAGAAACATATGGATTAACTGAACACGTTATCAAAACCAAACTCAGAAACCCAAGATTAGAACTAAGAAATTAGGGTTTTCAACATAGGTGAGTTGGAAAGGGAGTAAAATCATAGAACCAGACGAAATATGCAAGAGATAGAAGTTTTAAACATAAAGAATCGGTTTAAACAAAGTTTTAGAAGAAGTTCGGAAAACCCTAATTTTAGAAGAAGGTAAAAACACTTTGAAATCGATGATTCTTGTAAAGAGTTACAAGGATAGTGTAAAACATCAAAGAAACAGACTCAAATCGTTTAAAAATCGTACAGATCTAGGAGTTGTAAGCAGAAATTAGGGTTTCAGAAGAAACCCAAGTATAGATGAAAGAACCTGTCAAAATCTCAAGGATCGTAACAAGTACAGCAGGATTTCACTTGGAATCATACTGAAGTAGCCAAGAACAGAACAGATGGAAAACCCTAGATGCAAGTTAGCGTAGCCCAGGGCCCTTGAAGACCTCAGAGAAGGTGAACATGGCATGAGAGAAGCCATTGGAGGCTTAAGAGACGATGAGAGGTAACCGGAGATGGCCGGAGATGAGAGGGCGGCAATTGAAGATTTGGGTTAGGTTGAGAGCGTTTTGAGAGCAGAGAGGATTTTGGGGCGGCGGGTGTAGAGAAATAGTTAGGGCTGGGGGGTCATTTGGAATTAAAATGGAAGGTTTTAATGAGGGCCGTTGATCTTTTAGATCAACGGCCAGGATCTGAAGGGGTCTTGGGTAGGGTAGGCAAGTTTTTGGGTCTGGGTCGGGTAGTTTGGTTAGAAATTGGCCTGGGGTTAGGTTTAAATTGGGCTACAATTGAAAGAAAATCTGCCTATATTTTAAATAGCCACTTTTCCCCTATATAATTTATAATAAAAAATAACTAATTTCTGAAAAATAATTTTGTGTACTAAAATGATATAAAATAGATATTTAATATTTTAAAAATATAGGAGATCAATTTTATGCATATAAAGGTAGTTATACATTAAATGGGCTAATATTGCAATTATATGCAATTTAGTTTAAAAAATTATGTAATTATAAAAAAATGCGTAAAAATATTTTAACCATATTTTGGCATAGATATAGAAGTTAAATGACTAAATCACCATAACAATAATTTCGGGAATAATTATTGTGGATATTATGAATAAAAGGGAAGGAAATAAATCAATTTAAATCCCTAAAATTATGGGAAAAATTGTAAAACCTTGTTCATGCTTATATATGCATGTATATGCTATTTTGAAGGTATTTATGCATATTAAAAATATATAGGGAAAAATTGGGTATCAACAGCCGCATGATAACTATGGATTTTAGCCTATCTTATGCTCTCTTTTGCTTAGGTTTTGGATAAAAAATATGTAAAAGTATTCCCGAAAACTGATTTATTGTGCTTGTCTGCAGGGTTTGGTCAAAATGAGGCAAGAAAGCCATAATCAACTCATCGAGGAGTTAAAATTGCACAAGTTCAAAGTTGAGACAAAAGCCTGACCGCAAAGGAAAAGAGCGACCGCGGAAGATCCACCACTGAGGCGGCCATAATTATGCGGTCCGTGGATCGAGGTTCAGAGAAGGTGTTTTGGATGCAACAAAGACCACTGACGATGATGAAAAAGTGCGGCCGCGGAATACCTGACACGGCCACAGTGGTATTTTCGCTGAGAGCAGCGATCAAGGTTTAGAGACCCTGCAAAGTGAGCCTAACTGAGGAGCGCGGTACGCGTCCAAATTGCGCGGCCACAGTTGAGGCTAACGCTGAGGCGGTAACTATTACGCTGTCCACGAAATCAAGTCCAAACCAAGCACAAAAGTGAAGAAATGCGGTCCGTGCTTGTTTTGCGCGGCCGCGGAAGTCCTTACGCTGAGGCGCTCATTATTTCGCTGATAGCGAAACCTCTGTAGGGGTATTTTTGTCCAGTAATTTCAGCTATCTTTAAATAGTTCTTTTTCACATTTTTAGGGCATCTTTTGTCTGAGGAGCACGTGAACAGCCGTATTTTACTATTAGAGTAATTTTTGAGCAGCTTTAGCTATTAATCTTAGATTTTATTCTTGTAATCAACTTTTATGGCTTATATTTCATCTCCATCTTTGATTTCTACCTTGATTTTGAGTAGCTAAACCCATTAGCTAGGGTTGTGACCCAACCTTAGTGTGGGTGTTTAATGGGTCTTCAATTTTACGGCTTAATTGTTTATGGGTTAATGATATTTAGCTTGATTCATGCTTTAATTGTAGAATTGGTGGTTGCAAAGACTGATTCATGCCTTTATGACTTAGACTCTTCTTGAGAAAGAGGGACTAAGTCTAGGAAATTCAGGCTAACAAGGAATTGGGGTGCATTCAAGAGATTGATAGCCCCAATTAAAGGATTAAACCTAGAGATAGTAATACCCGACTTGAGCCAATTTTGCTTGCATTGTTTGAACACCCAATTGGGATTGAGAAAGCCAATTAGGGCAAAGTCACTCAAACTACCGAGAGGTATAGAGTGAGTAATTATTTGAAAAGGTTATATCATGATCCCAAATATGACAAGCTTGTCCTAAATTCTAGACCCCATTAGCTACTCGCCTAGGTGTAAGTCACTTCCGTAGTGCTTTTTATCAATTGAAAAAAATCCTACAAAAACATTGTACTTAGATTATTTTCAGCAATCAGTAGCACTAAAAGTAGAATAGAAAAAAAAGCCAAGCATGGTTAGAAGTGCAATTAAGAACAACACGCATAGCTAGATTAGATAGAAACCCAACTCCCAACCAACATTAGCTCCTTGTGGATATTGATCCCGACCTTTCAGGTAAAAGCTGCATCGGCCACTCCTTGCCATTATATAGTGGTGTAGGGTTGGAGCCGATCACTATCGTTGCCGGGGAGCTAAACGGTTTTGGTTATCTATCTGACTAGTTGTGTGTCTTGTTTTTCTTTCCTTCTATTTTACTAACTTGTGTGAGTTAATTGATTCAGGTACAACATGGCAAATAATGATCCTATTGGAAATGTGCTCCCGGGGGAGGAGGTAGATAATAATGCTGAAGATGAGGTGCCTCTAGTACCTCAAGTTCAAAGAAGAGGCCGTCAGGCCAATGACAACATTCCAGACCCTCCCCTAGTTCCTCCGCAAGTAGCTCCTCGGGTGCTTCCAAATGAAGGTTACGCAAGTGCAATTGTCTCCCCCCCCCCCGCC
>NW_017671348.1:27738-104879 GCF_001879085.1 Nicotiana attenuata | reverse complement strand
CAATGTGTCCCCCCACCCCCCCCCCGGATCCGGGCGGGCAATTTCCAGATTACAAATGTTATACTGACTTTATTGGAGCAACGATGGTACTTCACAGGCGCTTCCCATCAGAATGCATATAAACATCTAAAAGGCTTTGTGGATACCTGCTGGGGAAGCAAACAGACAAATGTATTGCAGGATGCATTGAGATTGAGATTTTTCCCTTTTTCACTTAGAGGGAAAGCTTTGGACTGGCTCGAAAGACTCCCCAACCATTCCATCACCACGTGGGATGAATTAGCCGACAAGTTTATAGCCAAGTTTTTCTCGCCGGGGCATATGGCAACATTGAGAGATGAGATCCTGGCCTTCAAACAGGAACCTAATGAACCACTTCATGAGATCTGGGAAAGGTATCGGACGATGGTGAAAGAATGTCCGAACAATGACATGACCGAAGCAATGATCCAGAAAACATTCTACCGTGGCATCAACACGACCGATCAACGTGTAGTGAACCAGCTAGCAGGGGGAAACTTTATGAACACACCTTATGCTAAGGCGTGTGAGATACTTGATGAGATGGGAGATACTTCCTCGGCGTGGCAAAGTCGAGCTAATGTGCCAAAAGGTGATCCCACTGTCATTCACCTGCACAAAGAGCTCCATGACCACGGCCAAGCAATAGCAGAGTTGACTACAACAATGAACCAGTTGGCCAAAGCTCAATTGCAGCAAGTTCAAGCGCCAAGACAAGTGAACGCCATGGAAGGGGTAAATATGATGGTCAACAAGTGGCGACGAAAAGGTCAACAAAGTCAAGAAAATCTGGATCAATATGAGCAGGGTAGTAGTGGTTTCAACCAGGATGATGGGTATGATGATCAAAGTGAAGAAGTTCGGTATGTGAACAAGTACCAGGGACAACAGGGCAATGCTCTGAATCAAAAACAGTGGAAATCTCAAGGAAATTGGGGGAATCAAAACCAACAAGGAAATTGGAATAGTGGTAACAACAACAACCAAAACAACTAGGGGAACAACAATCAGAACTGGGGCAACCAAGTCAACTAGGGAGGAAACAACAACCAAGAGGGTTGGAATAACGGTAATCAAAGTAATCGGGGGGGGGGGGGGGCAGGGCTTTCAAAGGCCTCTGATGTATCAACAACCAAACAACCCGCCTCCATTTTCGTCTCAAGGTCCTAGCTCGTCAAATAATGAAATGGGGAGGATTGAGTTGATGTTTGAGCAAATGATGAAGAAAAACGCCGACTCCGATGCCCAATTAGCGTCCCATAATACTTCTATCCGGAACGTAGAGGTCCAACTTGGCCAGATTTCGCAATCTTTGAACACTTGCCCTAAGGGGGCTCTACCTAGTGATACGGTAGTAAACCCGAAGGGTGGGAACAATACCGGCCATGCAATGGCGGTGACCACAAGGAGCGGTAGAGGTGGTGAAGTAAGTGACTCCACGCAAAAGGAAGTTGTGAGTGATGAGGTTGAAGTGCCAAATGATAATGATCTAATAGTTGATGAGCAAGTGAGTGAAGATAATTTGACTAGTGAAGTGAGAATTGATATTCATGACAATGAGGAGGAGACCCAAAATGATGTGAACCCGTCTAGGGAACGCGTGATAGATATACCAGAAATGGTAGTGCCAAAGGATAAGGCTCCTTTGCCAAGGCCTCATCCACCTTACCCTCAAAGACTTGCGAAGAAAAAGAATGAAACCCAATTCAAGAAGTTTATTGAGATGATGAAAAACTTGTCGATCAATGTGCCCTTAGTGGAAGCTCTTGAGCAAATGCCGGGATATGCCAAGTTTATGAAAGACTTGGTGACTAAAAAGATATCTATGGATTGTGAGACCATCAAAATGACTCATCAAGTGAGTGTAATTGTGCACTCGATGGCTCCAAAGCTTGAAGATCCCGGAGCATTTACCATCCATATACCATTGGGAGTGCGGATTTTGCAAAGGCCTTGTATGATTTGGGAGCAAGTATAAATTTGATGCCTTACTCTGTATTCAAAACTTTGGGTATTGGTCAACCGGGAGATACTTCAATGAGATTGCAAATGGCGGATCGAACAATGAAGAGGCCGCTTGGTATTATTGATGATGTTCTTTTTCGGGTTGACAAGTTTATTTTGCCTGCGGATTTTGTGATTCTCGACTGCGAAATCGACTATGAGGTGCCTATTATATTGGGAAGGCCTTTCCTAGCAACAGGGAAGGCATTGGTTGATGTGGAAGCAGGGGAGCTCACCTTCCGGGTGGGTGACGAAAAAGTTGTCTTCCACGTTTGCAAATCGATGAGGCAACCGAATAGTACTGAAGTTTGCTCTTTTGTGGATCTCGTGACGGGGGTGATAGTTGATGACATGAGTGCCATGATCAATGTGGAGGATCCTTTGGAAGCTGTATTGTTGAACCATGATGTGACTGAGGATGAAGGCTTGGTAGAGTATGTCAATGCTTTGCACGGAATGGGTTCTTACTCCTATGAGCCCCGTAAACTTTCCTTGGATCTTGAGAACAGAAAGACTCTACCAACATAGCCCTCAATCGAGGAACCTCCCATATTGGAATTGAAGCCTTTGCCTTCTCACCTCATGTATGAATTCTTGGGCCCTAGTTCAACTTTACCTATTATTCTTTCTTTGTGCTTAACTAACGTGCAGGTAGATGCCACCCTGGAGGTGCTCCAAAGAAGAAAGAAGGCAATTGGATGGACTCTAGCTGATATTTAGGGAATAAGCCCCGTCTTTTGCATGCACAAGATTATACTTGAGGATGATGCCAAACCCTCCGTGGAACATCAAAGGAGGTTGAACGAGGCTATGCAAGAGGTCGTCAAGAAGGAAGTGATCAAGTGGCTAGATGCAGGGGTTGTGTACCCCATCTCGGATAGTTCTTGGACTTCACCGGTACAATGTGTGCCGAAGAATGGTGGTATGACTGTGGTCACAAATGAGCAAAATGAGTTGATCCCCACTAGGACTGTCACCGGATGGAGGGTATTCATGGACTACCGAAAGCTGAATAAAGTGACCCGCAAAGATCATTTTCCATTGCCCTTTCATGACCAAATGTTGGATAGACTTGCCGGGCGTGCCTACTACTGCTTTTTGGATGGGTTACAACCAGATTTTGATTGCACCGGAGGACCAAGAGAAAACCACCTTCACATGCCCGTATGGGACCTTTGCATTTTCACGGATGCCATTTGGTTTGTGTAATGCACCGGCTACCTTCCAGCGGTGTATGATGGCTATCTTTACGGACATGGTGGTGGACTTCTTGGAAGTGTTCATGGATGATTTTAGTGTTGTGGGTGACTCCTTTGAAGAATGCTTGAAAAATCTTGACAAAGTGTTGGCCCGATGTGAAGAGACAAATCTAGTGCTTAACTGGGAAAAATGCCACTTTATGGTCGAGGAGGGCATTGTCCTTGGCCATAAGATCTCAAAGAATGGTATTGAGGTGGACAAGGCGAAGATTGAAGTGATTTCAAAACTTCCTCCTCCTACTTCCGTAAAGGGGGTTAGGAGCTTTCTTGGCCATGCGGGGTTCTACCAAAGGTTCATCAAGGACTTTTCCAAGGTGGTGAATCCCTTATGCAAATTGTTGGAAAAGGATGCAAGGTTTGTGTTTAATGAAGAATGCATGAAAGCTTTTGAACTTCTCAAGTACAAACTGACAACCACTCCCATTATTACCGCACCTAATTGGAGCTTACCCTTTGAGCTTATATGCGACGCAAGTGATGTTGTGGTAGGAGCGGTCTTGGGGCAAAGGTTGAACAAGATGTTTCACCCGGTGTATTATGCAAGAAAAACTATGAATGATGCCCAGGTTAATTATACGGTGACAGAAAAAGAGTTGCTAGCCATAGTGTTTGCCATGGAAAAGTTTAGGCCTTATCTCATGGGTGCCAAAGTGATTATTCATACTGATCACGCGGCACTCCGTTTACAATGAAGGATTTAAGGATCGGTTGAAGAGATGGGTTCTATTGCTTCAAGAGTTTGACCTTGAAATTGTTGATCGAAAAGGGTGTGAAAACCAAGTGGCGGACCACTTGTCTCGCTTGGAGAAGGAGGGGAGGCCCCGTGATGGCCTCGAAATTAATGATTCATTCCCGGATGAACAACTCCTCTCCATATCTTTGAATAGTATGCCTTGGTTCGCAGATATTGCTAACTTTCTTGTGACCGGTATTGTCCCGTGTGAGCTCTCTTCTAAACAAAGGAAAAAGCTTAAACGGGATAGCTTGGATTACTACTGGGACGAGCCTTATCTGTTCAAGATTTATAATGATGGTGTGATCCGGAGATGTGTTCCAGAAGAGGAACAATTGAGTATTCTTGATGCTTGCCATTCCTCGCCCTACGATGGTCATCATGGTGGGGCGAGAACTGCTTCAAAGGTGCTCAGCTGTGGTTTTTATTGGCCTACATTGTATAAAGATGCTAGTGAGCTTGTGAAGAGATATGATGAGTGTCAGAGAGCTAGTGGAATTTCCAAGAAGGATGAAATGCCTCTCACCACTATTCTTGAGGTTGACATATTTGACGTGTGGGGCATTGACTTCATGGGACCTTTTGTGAGTTCATGTGGTAACACGTACATTCTGGTTGTTGTTGATTATGTTTCCAAGTGGGTTGAAGCGGTGACTTTGTCCAACAATGAGGCACGGAGTATAGTGGCTTTCTTAAAGAAAAATATTTTTACAAGGTTTGGCACTCCTAGGGCGATCATCAGTGATGGGGGTTCTCATTTATGCAACAGGGCATTTGACACTTTGCTTGCAAAGTATGGTGTCAATCACAAGGTATCAACCCCTTGTCATCCTCAGGCCAGTGGACAAGTCGAGATCTCCAACAGGGAGATAAAGAGCATATTGTCAAAAAATGTCAACGCAAATAGGACTGATTGGCAAAGAAACTGGATGATGCTTTGTGGGCTTACAGGACTTCTTACAAGACTCCAATTGGTATGTCTCCGTTCTACTTGGTATTTGGGAAAGCGTGCCATCTTCCGGTTGAGTTAGAACATAAGGCCATGTGGGCGCTGAAGAAGTTAAATCTTGAGTGGGAGGTTGTAGCAAATCTCCGGTTAGAGCAACTTAATGAACTAGATGAGTTCCGGTTTCATGCCTATTCCAGCTCGTCCTTGTATAAGGACAAGATGAAGTACTTACATGACAAATATGCCCAAAGCAAGGAATTCAAGGAAGGTGATTTGGATCTTCTATTCAACTCTCAGTTACGACTGTTTTCGGGAAAGCTCAAGTCAAAATGGAGTGGCCCTTTTGAAGTGGTGCATGTAACTCCATTTGGTACTATTGATTTGAAAAATAAAAATGGTGAAATATTCCGAGTTAATGGGCACCGAGTGAAGCACTATCTTGGCAAGTTTGACGACAGCCACATGATGGCAATGATACATTTTAAGTGATTGATGGTAACCTGCATCGTGACGCGACGTTAAATCAGGCGCTTCTTGGGAGGCAACCCATGTATTTTTCTTTCTTTGATTTTCTTCTTAGTGTAGGCTTTGTTTTGGACTAACTGGTTGTGAAATTTTTGTAGGAATTGTTGTGCAGTGCAGGACTGTTGCTGAAAAATTGCCTTAAGTGTGAGAATTACGCTGACTGCACTCAGAATTTTGCGGTCAGCAGTTGCTTTTTGCGGGGGCGTAAATGGTCCGCGGACGCGGACTTGAAAAAAGTCTAGAATAGCAACTCTTTGAAGTTGTATTAGCGTCCGCGGTGGAAATTCCGCGGTCCGCCTCTCTTTCGCGGCCGCGCTCGTTTTTCCGCTCTTAGCGGTTCCTTCTTGGTAACAGCCCTTCAAAAAAGGTAAAAGCACGGACCGCGGTGGAATTTCGCGGCCGCGCCAGGTAAGGTTTGTGGGTCCCTGTACTTTTTAGTATAAATAAAAGGTCATTAGCCATTTTACCCTTTTCGAATCCTACACTCCCATTGTACCTAAAAACATTGTTCATCCAAATATTGTGGTCTTTCAATCTCAATTACTCAAGAGTCAGTCTTTTACTACACATCTCACAACTGGTATGCTCGATTACTTGTATTAATTTTATTCCTTTCTTTTCTTTCATCTCTATTTTACTGTTTCTTTGTAGTTAGGGTTAATTAGTTATTAATTAGTTGATGCCAAATTAGTTAGGATTAATTAGTTGTTAATTAGCTGATGCCTAGTAGGGGTTAGTGGTGTTCATGATACCTGTTAATGACTAAAAAAGTGAAAACCCTTCAGTGCCCGTTCTTTTTGAATTCCGCGGCCGCGGCCGTAATTCCGCGGTCAGCGTTCATACAATGTCTTGAGTTAAAAAGAGGTTCATTTTCCGCGGTCAGCGGTGGAAATTCCGCGATCAGCGGCCTATTTTACGCGGCCATGATTCTTTTTATGCGGACCGCGAATTTTAACTTTAGAGTCTTGCTTAGTTGGGTCCGCTGCCGCGTTAGTTTACAGCATTGCAACTTTCGCCGCCGCGCCCAAAATTCCGCTCTTAGCGGTAGTCCAACTTCAGAGACTGGGTAGTCTGAATCCAAGTCTTTCGTGGCCGCGCCCAAAATTCCGCTCTCATCGGTAGCCAGTCCGCGGCCGCACTCCTTTTTCCGCTGTCAACGGACCTCTGCTTTTAGAACACTGTCAACTTTTCATCTGCCTTCCTTTAATGATTCTTCTAACAACAATACTAATGAGCTTTCACTGATTGTGTATGCAGACAATGGTCAAATCTAGAGGTGGGAGTAAACAAAAAGGGAGAGCAGAGTCCTCCCGAGGAAGGGGACGAGGAAGGATCAAGTTACCCCTAGCAGTACAACAATCCATTGGAGGATGCGAAAGGCCATCAATGCTGCGGATAGAGCAGCGGACCACTCGGACACAAGTGAGTACGTCCCATCCCGAGAAGTTTCGGAAGGTGATTCTGTACCCACTCATGTCCTAGATTTCCCGGAGAGGTATTGATTGGTGGATGTACCCACCTCCTCTACTGAGTCGTCTGATGACTCAGAGGGAGGTAGTGAGGCGTCGAGATCATCTTCCCCTACTTGCTGCAACTCCGGCCTCACCAGCTGCTCCTACTTCTGCTGATATTGATGTTGATGCTGAGATACCAGATGAGGGGAGAGGGGGTGACATCCAGGCAGGGGGATTGGAGAGAACAAGGAACCCCGTGGTATGGCAAGAACGGTTCGTTAGTGAGAAAGCCTATCACAAATTCCGGGAATGATGGTCGTAGAGGTCTCTCACCCTCGAGAGACAATTCATAGAAAGGGATCTTCTACCCCACAACCCCAATGTGAAGAGGCAATTTGATGAAAGAGTGGGGTGGAAATTCTTTACAAGCAAGCTGTCGGAGGCCAATGAATATTTAGTCAAAGAGTTTTATGCCAATGTAGCCCACATCAAAAAGGGGCACCTATGTGACCAAGGTGCGGAACCTGAAGATTAGATTTCATGGCAAGACGCTGAATGACTATGCTAGGTTCAATGATGAGGATGAGTGTCACGACCCTAGTTCACCAATTGTGAACACGTCATGACGGCACCTAGTCTTCATGACTAGGTAAGCCTAACACATTACGGAAGTAACAACATTTGCGAAATTTATATTCGAAGCTAAATAACATGAGTAATGTATACAGTTGCCGCCTGGCACATACACTTAAATACAAAATACTGAAATAACCTCCAAGACCCGAAAACCCACGGGCAACACAGGCTATAAGAAGTCTTACACTGCTCTAGCCACCGGAATAGTCTAATACAAAGAGGGATCGAAATAACATCTAACAACTATGGATAAAATGAGAAGGAGACTTTGCGGATCTGCGAACGTAGCAGATGTATACCTCAAGTCCCTAATACGCTCCCTGACAGCTACTGGCGGTACGCTTGCTCAGAAGCACCTGGATCTGCACATGGAAAACATGCGCAGAAGAGGCGTGAGTACACCACAGCGGTACTCAGTAAGTGCCAAGCCTAACCTCGGTTGGGTAGTGACGAGGAAAAGGTCAGGGCCCTACTGAGACAGAAACAATAAAATAGCAAGATATTAACAGTATCGAAGTCTGAAGAAAACTAATGAACACAGCGATGTGATAAGACAGATCAATGAAATATAGAACTGCAAGACAAAACAGAAACACAGAGTAAATACAGCAAAATTACAAGAATACCGACGGGGGTCTCCCAGGATATCGTCCTGTAGCCCTTTTTCAACTGTCCAATGGAACTTCCGGGATACCGTCCCGTAGTCCAAATCTCATATCGATATCAAAATATCTCTCGGGATACCGTCCCGTAATCCAATCATCAGTGTGCAGGGGGATCTCCCGGGATACCGTCCCGTAGTCCCAAAATAAAAGTGCAGGGGAATCTCCCGGGATACCGTCCCGGTAGTCCCAAAATAAAAGTACAGGGGGATCTCCCGGGAATCAAACCCGTAGTCCCAAAGTAAACAATCAAGGGGGAACTCCCGGAATCCGCATCCGTAGTCCCAATATAAATGCGCAACCAACATCAACGAATTATTCAGAAATTTAAGTACAACAATACAAGGCATCAAATAATACTGGCCTAACATGCTCCACGTAATCACAGTTAAGACAATTTAAACAAATAGGCAGCTTGGATCAATTAAACATGCTCTTCTACGCTAGCACAGGCTATAAAAGCAAGTAAAGTAAGGCAAATATGAAAGAGAATCCAAATCAAGTATTTAAGTAAAAATCCGGGTTTCAACAATTTTCTCAAGTACGCGCTCATCACCTCACGTACAAGGCATTCAATTACCAATTATCACATCCTAAGGGACGAAGTCCCCCACACAAGGTTAGGCAAGCCACTTACCTCGAACCGGTGCGAAGTCAACTAGGGAACGATGCCCTTGCCACGAGTATCCGACTCCAAATGGCCCAAATCTATTCAATTAAATTACAAATCGTAAATAATATTGCAAACAACTGATTCCACTATTGAAATTAAAGCTAAGGCGCGAAAATAGGTGAAATGACCAAAATGCCCCTCAGGCCAACGTCTCGGAACTGAATAATTTTCACATTTTTCAGAAACCTCGTACTCTCACGAGTCTAACCATATAAAAATCTTAGAAATCGGAGGTAGAATGCTCCCTCAAAACCCAATAGTTTAGTCAATGAACTTTCACCCAAATTCTTCCATTTTTGATCCTTAATTCGAATTTAAAAGGTGGATTTAACTACTAAATGATAGAATATAATTAGAAAGGATCATAGAAATGTTACCCAATAATCTTCTCTCCAAAATCCTCTCAGAATCGCCCTTGCTCGAGCTCAAAATTGATTTTCAAACTTATGAAATTAAACCCTCGAAATTTCCTATTTCTGCCCAGACATTTCCGCTTCTGCGGACAAGGGACCGCTTCTGCGGTCCCGCTTAAGCGGCAAAATAACCGCTTCTGCGGTTTCTCATTAAAGGGGGAAATTCCGCTTTTGCGGACACATGACCGCTCCAGCGGTTCCGCTTCTGCCGAAAGATGACCGCTTCTGCGGTCTCTGAGGGGAAGCCAAAAATCGCTTCTGCGATGAGGAAGCTGCTTCTGCGGCTCCGCTTCTGCGGTTCCCAAACGGCAGAAGCAAAAATACCAGAAGGGAAAACATACCAGCTGCAACAACTTAGAAAATTTCCCCGTTAACCACCCGAAATCATCCCGAGGCCCCCGGGGCCTCAACCAAAAGCACCAATACCACCTAATACCTTATTCAAACTTGCACCAATCCTCAAAACACCCCAAACAACACCGGAAACCCGATTAAATCAAGGATTCAAGCCTAAGAACTTCAAATTCTAACCAAATACGCTTTCAATCAAAAACCTAACCAAACCTCGTCCAAATGACCTGAAATTCTGCACACACATCCCAAATGACATGACGGAGCTACAGCAACTTCCGGAATTCAAATCAAACCCTCGGATCAAAAACTCACTATCGGACCGGAAACTTCAAAAATCCAAACTTCGGCATTTCAAGCCTAAATGAGCTACGGACCTCCAAATAACATTCCGAACACGCTCCCAACCCCGAAATCACCTAACGGAGCTAACGGAACCATCGGATTTCCATTCCGAGGTCATCTTCACACTGTTCCGAATACGGACCATTTTTCAACTCTTAAACTCCCATTTAGGGACTAAGTGTCCCAAAACACTCCGAATCCTAATACCGAACGTCCCGGCAAACCAAAATAGCAGAAATGAACTTAGGGAAAGCAGTTAATGGGGGATCGGGGCGTAAATTCCAAAAACGACCGGCCGGGTCGTTACAATGAGTTGATGTATCTGGAGAAGGTGGCTATGGATGATTTAGCCCGCCCCTGGCTTGCATCTGTGATCGCTATTCCTGGGACTACTCCAGCTTGGCTGACACCTGGGGCCCCGATCTAAAGGAACACTCTGAGCTTTGAAGCGAAGGGGTGGTCTACTTTTGTGTGTAGCCGGTTAGACCCTACCACACATGACAGTGATATGCCTCTTTCCCGGGCTCTTATTGTGGGGGCTATCATGGCGGGGTACCCGATCAATGTTGGGAATATTATGGCCAGGGTGATTAACAGTGCGGTTGGAAAAGATGAGAGCTCGTATCCTTTCCCAAACTTCCTCGCCATGTACCTGGAGGATCAGGAAGTAGAAGGAAGGGATTTTGAAACCAAAGTGAAACCAAAGAGGCCATTTTCATGGTAAAACCTTCAGGGTCCGGACCCAAGTCCAAGGGCAAAGCCACCACTTCCACTGGTCAGTCTGAAGAGCCAGCGGTGGTGGCTACTAGTTCTGAGCCTTCCACTCACATGCCGCATCCTCCCTCCGGACCATCTACTTCTATGCCTTCTTCAGTGCCTTCTTCATCAACATACTCTCTCACTACACTGAGGGTTAATCAAACTCTTTCCAGCATCAACAACTGGATGCAGGCAGCTACATCTAAGTTGTCTATCCTATCCAGCACAGTGGCAGCTCAGTCAGTTCTAGCACAGCCTCAGAAGCCCGCTTCAGTGGAGGAATCTCTAAAGGATCTTATGGACAACAAGAAGAAGCTCGTGGATAACCAGAAGCTTACCATGGATGCTTTGGAGGTATAAGGAAAAGCAATCAAGGACCTGGGCAAACAAACGAAGAAGATGAAGAAGACTCGGGCCTCAAAGGAGTCAGTAAAGCTGCTGAGCAAGGAGGTTGAGAAGATTAGATCAGCTGGAGACATTCCATTGGACTTACTCTTGGAGGAGCTAGTCCTAGCAGCTCAGGCAGCACAGGCACCAGAGCAGGAAGTTGACAGAGAGCCCATGAGGAGAGGGGTGATCCCCTAGACTGAAGATTTGGAGATTGAGCTGGAGGACCCCGAGGGAGGTGACTCAGGCCAGTCACAGGACCCAGCCGGTGACCCCATGCATTCAGAGGCATCATAGGGAGTTTTCTTTACTCTCTACCCTTCCCCATTCTATTTTTGCTGATAGCATTGAGGACAATGCTACTTTTTATTTGGAGGGGGGATGGCCTATTTTGATGATGATTTGGATATTTTGGATATTTGGTTTGTAATAACCTTGATACTGTTTTCCGTTATTCTCGTACTTTTTACTTTTGGTATGTATATAAAGTTACTTCTCCATGTAAATATTCATTCCCTTTTTATGCATATTCGTCTCAATCCCCTATTGTACATATTCAGTTTACTTTCCGTAGTTTACTTTATAACTTCTTTTGAAATTTTCCTTAATAGAGTAGCTTCTTATTTCATTTAGTAGTTTCTTTTTCAATTTGTAGCTTCTTACTTTTACAAGTTTTCGTGATCAATAAGCCTTTGGTTTTCTTAGTGCCACGGTTCTTTCCAAAGGTGGAATTTGTGTGAACCGGGTGGCTCTTCCCGATGATGGATGGCGTGACAACCGTCTTAAGGGTTTGAGTCCATTTTTCTTTATGTTTTTGTGTAAATAGTAGTAATGAATAAAAGTGGCTCATGCAAAGCTTCACCTGGGCCTAGCACATTTACCCTTGACCTTATGGTTAGAAACAAGTTGATTTGCAAAGAATGGTGCTAGTTGTGACCTTTAGACTCTTGTGTTGACTAAACAATCATCGATTGGCTTCTTGGAGTCGTTTGTGTTGCTCAATCATAGCTAGGGTTGTTGTGGGCCCTCAACTCTGTCTCTTTAGCAATCCAACAGCTTGTGAGGTAAGGTATTGATTTGCAAGTCCAAGTCCCGTGCCAATAAGTCTAGAACTTGCCCTGAATGTTTGTCTAGGCGAAATTCTAAGTGTAGCTCGACTTGAGAAATGATTATAGGCTCTCCTTAATCCAAATTGAAACTTTAAAGCATCCATAGCCCACCAAAAATGATATCCCTAGCCAACCCCGTTGAGCCGAAGCCCTTGTTCTTTCAATAACCATGATACAAGCCTTTATCCGTTCTAAAATGGTCATCTCTTGGCACCCGATCTTTCCTTAGCACAATTGGCAAAAGCATAAGTTTGGGGGGAGAGACGAGGAATGCAAAAGTGATAAAAGGTACAAAATGAAGAAAAGGGAAGGCAAAAGAAAAAGAAAGAAAAGCCAAAAAAAAAGTCAAAAAGAAAGTGAATAATATAGAAAAAAAATGAAGGGATTAAATAAAAGCAATAATGAAAGGCTTGGAATGATTAGAAAGGAGAAAGAGGATTGTCATGAATAAGAAAGAGTGACAGTGTGTCTCTCTAGTCCCCTAAGGAAGAATAAAATGACTCAAAGAGTCAAGAAAGTGTGAGCCGAAATAAGAAAATGAAGTGCTTAAGGAAAGATGAAACCTTTATAGACCGATATATCCTACCTTGAACCAAAAGCCTTCATTACATTCCCGCAAAAGCCCTATATGATGTCGAGTTGAGTGAGCTTACATTAGTGGTGATTCACATAAGGTGCAAGCTTATGGTACTTAGAGCCAGACTTGTGACCTTCCTTTTTGAGAGATGAGCGTACTTTTCCAAAATCCTTGTTCTGAGTGCTACAATATGAAGTGAGGTTTGCTTATGGAGAGTAAAGGAGTAAGAGTTTGGGTTCCACAATGACCTATATAGTAGAAAGAGTTTCCTTGATGAGTTAAGTCAACTCTTGATGCTTTTGTGTCGCACTAAGGCTATCGTACTAAAAAGGTTGTGTGTTGTTAATAATGCATTTGAGTTGAAGGAAATTGTTAGTACCAATTGATGCTTGATGAAGTCACCTTAGGACAACTGAAATTTTCCTTTCTTTTATATTGAGGAGGTAGGAATTACTTTGTTTGCTTGAGGACAAGCAAAATCTTAAGTTTGGGGGAGTTGATAACTATGGAATTTAGCCTATCTTATGCTCTCTTTTGCTTAGGTTTTGGATAAAAAAAATGTAAAAGTATTCCCAAAAACTGACTTATTGTGCTTGTCTGCAGGGTTTGGTCATAATGAGGCAAGAAAGCCATAATCAACTCATAGAGGAGTTAAAATTGCATAAGTTCAAAGCTAAGACAAAATCGCTGACCGCGAAGGAAAAGAGCGGCCGCGGAAGATCCACCGCTGAAGCGGCCACAATTACGTGGTCCACGGAATCGAGGTTCAGAGAAGGTGTTTTGGGTGCAATAGAGACCGCTGACGGCGATGAAAAAGTGCGGCCGCGGAATACCTGACGCAGCCACGGTGGTATTTCCGCTGAGAGCGGCGATCAAGGTTCAGAGACCCTGCAAAGTGAGCCTAATTGAGGAGCGCGGTCTGCGTCCAAATTGCACGGTCGCGGTTGAGGCTAACGTTGAGGCAGTAAATTTTGTCTGCAAAATCAAGTCCAAACCAAGCACAAAAGTGAAGAAACGTAGTCCGCGCTTGTTGTGCGCGGCCGCGGAAGTCTTTACGCTGAGGCGCTCATTATTTCGCTGATAGCGAAACCTCCGTAGGGGTATTTTTTTCCAGTAATTTCAGCTGTGTATAAATAGTTCTTTTTCACATTTTTAGGGCATCTTTTGTCTGAGGAGCACGTGAACAGCCGTATTTTACTACTTAGAGTAATTTTAGAGCAGCTTTAGCTATTAATCTTAGATTTTATTCTTGTAATCAACTTTTATGGCTTATATTTCATCTCGATCTTTTGATTTCTACCTTGATTATGAGTAGTTAAACCCATTAGCTAGGGTTGTGACCCAACCCTAGTGTGGGTGTTTAATGGGTCTTCGATTTTAGGGCTTAATTGTTTATGGGTTAATGATATTTAGCTTGATTCATGCATTAATTGTAGAATTGGTGGTTGCAAACACTGATTCGTGCCTTTATGACTTAGACTCTTATTGAGAAAGAGGGACTAAGTCTAGGAAATTCATGCTAACAAGGAATTGGGGTGCATTCAAGAGATTGATAGCCCCAATTAAAGGGTTAAACCTAGAGATAGTAATACCCGACTTGAGCCAATTTTGCTTGCATTGTTTGAACACCCAATTGGGCTTGAGAAAGCCAATTAGGGCAAAGTCACTCAAACTACCGAGAGGTATAGAGTGAGTTATGTGCAAAGGTTATATCATGATCCCAAATATAACAAGCTTGTCCTAAATTCTAGACCCCATTAACTACTCGCCTAGGTGTAAGTCACTTCCTTAGTGCTTTTTATCAATTGAGAAAAATCCTACAAAAATATTGTACTTAGATTATTTTCAGCAATCAGTAGCATTAAAAGTAGAATAAAAACAAAACCAAGCATGGTTAGGAGTGCAATTAAGAACAACATGCATAGCTAGATTGGATAGAAACCCAACTCCAAACCAATATTAGCTCCTTGTGGATATCGATCCCGACCTTTCGGGTAAAAGCTGCATCAACCACTCCTTGCCATTATATTGTGGTGTAGGGTTGTAGCCGATCACCGCACCTTGGAGTCTCAAGAGTGAAGACTCTCTGATGACAGAAAAAAGCCTAATCTGTGGCTGCAAGAGGATATCTGTTGTCCGCACAATTTGACATGCAGCCGTAGATTCTTGCCTCACATAAATGTCTACAAAATGCATATCTGCGGACCGCAGAATTCGATGCGGTCGTAGAATTCAAACCATTACGAACAGACAACTTTTTTAGTCTAACATTTCTCAATTTCTTGCAGAAAAAGGCATGGCAACATTGTAAAAGCATGAAATTTCACTAACCCAGTCCCCGCAGAGCATGTATCAAGTTAACCCAGTTCAAATCTACCTCACATGGGCACACAATGACACTCTAATAACAGATGGCCTAAAAAGAACTCAAAAAAATTCTACAAATTAAACTAACATAAAAATTAATATGAAATTGAAGCATACCAGATAGAGTGAATGCACTAAGTGAGTAATCTAAGTGACTGTGTGTGGACAGTTGAAATCTTTCAAGAAAACTTAGCAGGGCAACCATGTTTGTTCAAAGTGGGAAAAGAGTAACATGAGCCCTACAGTTCTATTTATACCCTTCAAAATGAAAAGGAATCACAGACAAGTGTGGCCGCACATTTTCATGTGCGGTCCTCACTCTTTAAACTGCAAGATCACTTTGGAAATCAATCTGCGGTCCGCACATTTTTGGGTGCATTCGCAGATTTCACGCGTGATCACAAATCAACCTCCGCACTAACAAACTTAAACTTCAGAGTTGGTGTTTTTGACATTTTAATTCTGCGGTCTGAAAGATAAATGTGCGGCCGCAATGCTCATCTGCTATGGCACCTAAAAATGTGCGGTCCGCACAAATAAAGTGCAGTCTGCACTCTCTTGAGCACTTAGCCTTATTTTCGTCCACAATTCATGTAAGTCACTCTCACCCCAGTAGCACACTTCAAATCAAGTTAGAACAAAAATAGCACCTAACTACAAAAGAAAAAGGAAGGAAACATGGGTTGCCTCCCAAGAAGCGCCTGATTTAACGTCGCGGCACGACGCAGAATACCCTCAAGTGAAATGAATGACCGCCACAACGTGGCTATCTCCAACCTTTCCCAAGTAATGCTTCACTCGGTGACCATTGACTCGGAATACTTATTGTTTTTGTTCTTCAAGTCTAATGCACCAAAAGGTGTCACACCCACAATTTCAAAAGGACCACTCCACTTGGATTTGAGCTTCCCGGGAAACATCCTCAACCTTGAATTAAACAGCAAAACAAGATCGCCCACCTTGAACTCTTTGTTCAAAATGTATTTGTCATGAAGATATTTCATGTTTCTTTGTACAAGGATGAACTCTCATAAGCATGGTACCGGAACTCATCCTATTCATTCAAATGTGCAACCCTCAAGTTAGCAGCTACACCCCAATCAAGATTCAACTTCTTTAGAGCCCACATTGCCTTGTGCTCTAGTTCCACCTAAAGATGACAAGCTTTCCCGAACACCAACTGGTATGATGACATTCCGATAGATGTTTTGTAAGCCATCCGATAAGCCCATAATGCATCATCAAGCTTCTTGGACCACTCCGTCTGATTAGCATTCACCGTTTTGGACAAGATACTCTTTATCTCCCGGTTGGAGACCTCCACTTGCCCACTAGCTTGTGGGTGATAGGGAGTCGTAAATTTATGAGTAACACCATATTTTCCAAGTAAAGTGTCAAAAGCCTTATTGCAAAAATGTGACCCCCATCGCTTATAATTGCACGTGGAGTACCAAACCTTGTAAAAATATTATTCTTCAAAAAATCCACCACACTTTTCGCCTCATTGTTGGGTAAAGCAACGTCCTCAACCCATTTGGACGTATGATCCACTGCACCCAAGATGTAGGTGTTTCCACAAGAACTCATAAAAGGTCCCGTGAAGTCAATACCCTAAACATCAAAAATATCAATCTCCAAATGGGTTGTGAGAGGCATTTCATTTTTTTTTGAGATTCCACCGGCTCGTTGACATTCATCATATCTTTTCACTAACTTACTTGCATACTTGTAAAGAGTGGGCCAATAGAAACCACAACTAAGCACTTTGGTTTCCGTTCTCGCTCGCTCCACCATGATGACCACCATATGGCGAAGAATGACAAGCTCCGAGAATTGCACCTTGCTCTTTTTCCGCAAACATCTTCTAATCACCCCATCCATACAAATCCGGAAAAGGTATGGTTCATTCTAATAATAATCTTGACAATCTCGTTTGAGCTTCTACCTTTGGATTGAAGAGAACTCATCCGGGATGATTCCACAAACAAGAAAATTTGCTAAATCCGCGAACCATGGCACCTCTTTCATTGAAATTGCCAAGAGTTTCTCATCAGAGAAGGAGTCATTAATTTCAAGGCCATCATGCAGCCTCCCCTCCTCCTCAAAACGAGACAAATGATCCGCCACTTGGTTTTCATTACCTTTTCTATCTTGGATATCAATATCAAATTCTTGTAACAAGAGCACCCATCTCATCAACCAAGCTTTGGAGTCCTTTTTGCTGATAAGATAACGAAGCACCGCATGATCCGTGAGGATGATGACTTTTGCACCCATTAAATACTAGCGGAACTTCTCAATTACAAACACAATAGCAAGGAGCTCTTTCTCCGTAATGGTATAATTGAATTGGGAATTATTCATGGTCTTACTAGCATAGTAGACCGGATGAAGAATCTTGTTGATGTGTTGCCCCAAAGCAGCCCCAACCGCTACATCACTTGCATCACACATGAGTTCAAAAGGCACACTCCAATTTGGAGCGGTGATGATGGGAATAGTTGTAAACTTGAGCTTCAATAATTCAAAAACTCTCA
Source organism: Nicotiana attenuata (assembly GCF_001879085.1). Taxonomy (NCBI): domain Eukaryota; kingdom Viridiplantae; phylum Streptophyta; class Magnoliopsida; order Solanales; family Solanaceae; genus Nicotiana; species Nicotiana attenuata. The sequence continues at coordinate 87,118 of NW_017671348.1, read as the reverse complement.
TGAAATCATCACTGAAGTTAAACTTAGCATCCTTCTCAAGAAGCTTGCACAACGGATTCACCACCTTAGAGAAATCTTTGATGAAGCGCCGGTAAAAACCCGCGTGGCCTAAGAAACTCCGCACACCCTTCACCGAAATTGTGGTGGAAGCTTAAAAATCACCTCAATCTTTGCCTTGTCAACTTCAATTCCATTACTTGAGATTTTGTGGCCAAGACAATGCCTTCCTCGACCATAAAATGGCATTTCTCCCAATTGAACACCAAATTGGTTTCTTCACATCTAGCCAACGCTTTGTCCAAATTTGCAAGACAATCATCAAAAGAATCTCCAACCACCGAGACATCATCCATGAAAACTTCAAGTTAGTCCTCCACCATGTCCGTGAAAATAGCCATCATACACCTTAGAAAAATTGCCAATGCATTACACAAACCAAATGGCATCCGTTTGACAGCAAAAGTACCATAAGGACATGTAAAGGTTATTTACTCTTGATCTTCCGGAGCAATGATATTTTGGTTGTAGCCCGAGTACCCATCAAGAAAGCAATAGAAAGCACGGTCGGCCAATCTATCGAGCATTTGATCTAAGAAAGGAAGTGGAAAGTGATCCTTCCTTATGACTTTGTTGAGCTTGCGATAGTCCATACACACCCTCCAACCGGTCACCGTTCTTGTAAGAATCAACTCATTCTTGTCATTGGTGACCACTGTCATGCCCCCCTTCTTTGGGATATATTGAACCAGAGAAGTCCACGAACTATCGGAGTTAGGGTAGATAACCCCGACATCCAACCATTTGATAATCTCCTTTTTGAAAACTTCTTGCATAGCCTCATTTAGTCTCCTTTGATGTTCAATAGATGGTTTGGCGCCATCATCCAACTTGATCTTATTAATGCAAAAAGCGGGGCTTATCCCCCGAATATCTGCTAAGGTCCACCCAATAGCCTTCTTCCTTTTTGTAGCACCCTCAATGTGGAATCTACCTGCACGTTAGTCAAACAAGAGGAAAGAATAACCGGTAAAGTAGAACAAGGACCAAGAAATTCATACGAAGATGTGGAGGCAATGGCTTCAACTCCAAGGTAGGAGGCTCTTCAATAGAAGGCTTTGTAGGAGGAGTTGTCCTATTTTCAAGATCCAAGGACAATTTTCGGGGTGCATAGTTGTACGACCCCATTCCTTGCAAAGAGCACACATTCCATGAAGCCATCCATCTTGTCAGCATCAAAGTTGAGCAAGATGGCCTCTAACATATCACCAGAATTGATTCTAGCACTTGTTTCATCAACAATAATATCGGTCACCAAGTCCACAAAAGAACATACCTCATTGCTATTTGGTTGCCGCATGGACTTGCACACATGGAATACCACTTTTTCATCACCAACCCGGAAGGTAAGTTCTACGACTTCACCATCACAAAGAGCCTTACCCATAGCAAGGAAAGGTCTTTAAAGAATAATCAACACTTCATAATCAACCTCACAATCTAGAATGACAAAATCCGCCGGGAGAATGAACTTATCAACACGAACCAAAACATCTTCAATTAAACCCAAAGGCCTCTTCATAGTACGATTGACCATTTGCAGTATCATAGAGGTGGGTCTTGGTTTCCCGATTCCCAAAGTCTTGAAAACCGAATGGGGCATCAAATTGATACTTGACCCAAGATCACAAAGAGCTTTAGCAAACTCGGCACTTCCAATTGTACAAGGAATCGTGAAAGAACTGGGATCCTCCAACTTAGGAGCCATTGAATGCACAATTGCACTCACTTGATGAGTGACTTTGATGGTCTCAAAATTCATTGACCGCTTCTTTGTCACAAGATCCTTCATAAACTTTGCATAACCGGGCATTTGTTCCAAAGCTTCAACTAATGGCACATTGAATGAGAGTCTCGTCATCATTTGAATGAACTTCTTGAATTGATTCTCATCATTTTTCTTAGCAAGTCTTTGAGGGTATGGAGGTGGAGTCTTACGCAATGGCGCATTAGCATTTTGCACTACCGGCTCCGGTATGTCAATAATGTGTTCCTTAGACGGGTTCACCTCCTCTTGAGTCTTTTCCACACTATCATCAATGTCAATCCTAACTTCATCATTTGGTTGCACCATATTGTTCGGGATCCCTTCTTATTGCATCACTTGATCATCATCAACAAATTGCCTTCCACTTGAGGTGGGTGCATTAGCGCCTCTTCCACTTCTTTTGATAACCATGGCACGTCCCGTGTTTTACCACCCTTTGGGTTTACCACCGTGTCACTTGGCAGTGCCCCCTTAGGGCGAGAATTTAGAGCTTGAGAGATTTGCCCCATTTGGACTTTTCGGTTGCGGATTGATGTGTTGTGTGAGGCAAGTTGGGCATCCAAATCGGCATTTTTTTCCATCATTTGCTTGAACATATTTTCAATACGCCCCCTCTCATTGTTTGAAGAACCTGAACAATGGGACGGATAAGGAGGTGGGTTGCTTGGTTGTTGGTACATTGGGGGCCTTTGAAAACCCGACCTCCGACTGCCTTGATTGTTGTTCCATTCGCCTTGATTGTTATCTCCCCGATTTCCTTGGTTGTTTCCACTACAATTTCCTTGATTGTTGTTGTTATCCCAATTCCCTTGATTGTTGTTTCCACTCCAATTTCCTTGATTGTTAGAACTCTAATTGCCTTGATTGTTTTTAGGTCGCCATTGTTGTGGGCTTGGGCCTTGGAAGTTGTTTTTTTGCCCTTGGAATTATTCACATATTGCACTTCCTCTTCTTGTTCATTATAGGACTCATCTTGCTCAAATCCACTATCTTCTTGCACATAGTTCTCCACTCGATTTTGCACTTGTGGACCCTTGGTCCTCATCTTGTTTACCATCATGCTCACTCTGTAGCATTGACTTGCTTCGGAGTTTGTACTTGATTTAGTTGGGCCTTTGCTAGTTGAGTCATGGTAGTTATCATTAGGAAATGGCTTGCCCATGGTCTTGTAATTTTTTGTAAAGATGAATCATATTCGGGTCACCTTGTGGAACATTTAGCCGGGATTGCCAAGCCGATGACGTTTCCGCCATCTCATCAAAAATCTCACATGCCTCCACATAAGGCGTAGTCATAAAGTTCCCACCTGTTAATTATCACGATCCAACCGATGGGCCGCGACGGGTGCCCGAGTCCTACCTGTCAAAATAGTCGATATGATCTCAAGTCGGGTTCTCACTATCTCTAGTTTGATCCCTTTAATTAGGCTAATCAAACCCTCAATTAACCCAATTCCTTGTTAGCCAAGTTATCCTAGATTACGTCCCTCTTTCTCAAGTAGAGACCAAGTCAAAAAGGCGTGAATCAATGTTTCATTAATTCTAAAATTAAAGCGTAAACTAAGCTAAATAATCAACACCCAATCATAAACAAGCATTAAATTAAGTACCCATAAGGTTTACACACTAAGGTTGGGTCACAACCCTAGTAAGAATCTAGCTACTCATAGTGAGAATTGAAGAAAATAAAGAAGAAATGCTAATTAAACTCAGAATCTAAGATTAAAATGATAAAATATGATGTTTACACGCTAAAAATAGTCACAAACTTCCTAAAATGGCAAAATGTAACAGCTACATCAACTCAAACTTTGAAACTTGACCTAAAAATGTGGAACTCGTCTATTTATAGTGGCCCAAAATTCGCTGACTAAAATACCCTTGTGAGGTTCTGCGGCCGCACAATTCCAAGTGCGGTCCGAAGATTTCTTCAGTTGGCAGGAGCTTGGATTCTGCATCCGCACATTTCTGGATTGCGGCTGTGAAGCACCTTTTGCGGCCGCATAATTCTTGTGCGGTCCGCACTTCAGCAAGGCTTCAGGTCTTGGTCTTTTGCACACTCTCTGAACTTTGAATCATTTGTCAGTGCAAACCTTGTTCTGCGGCCGCACATTGGCAAAAGTCCTGCCGCGTTCTTTCATTTAGTCTACGACCGCAGATGGAATTCTGCAGTCCGCACTTTCTTTTGCGGCCGCAGAAATCCTTCTATGGATCGCACTTCTTTGATTCTGTATCCTTTATTGCCTTGTGATTCAGAACACTCCTTTTTTAGTCGGATTCCATCATGGGAGACCAAACTTCCAACATTCCTGCAATTTGCACACTTTCATTAGTTTTGGGAACATAAATCAATACTTTCGGACTAAAATAAAAGCAAATAGATGCTAATAAGTAGTCAAAATTCCCACTTATTAGTAGGCTTAATGGTTTGGGCCAGCTTTTTGGTCCGAAATTTATTCCAAATTGGGCTATAATTTAAACACATGAAATTCATTAAAAATAATTTGTGAAAAATGATTTAATAAATAATAAAATATTATTTATGCAGTAAAATGCTTGACAATGATATCTTAATATTATAAAAAAAATTCTATTTTAGCATAAATAATGCAATAAATGTAATTATGTTGAGGATATAGGCTGCTATTGTAAATAGGATAGATAAAATAGAAAAAATACAAATGTATTATGTAAAAAGAGATAAAATTATAAAATGCACAAGGGTATAGAATGATAAATTGGATGACTAAATCACCTTAAAAATAATTTGAAGGGATAATTAATAAATATTTGATTAATTTAAATGCAAGAAAAATCAATTTTAAAGCTTTAAAAATTATAGAAAATACTTATATAACCCTTGTAAATTGGGTAATTGTGCAAAGTGATATTTTGAAAGTATATGGAATACTTTATAAACATGAGGGCAAATTGGTATCAACAACAACAACAACCTAGTGTAATCCCACAAGTGGGGTTTGGGGAGGGTAGGATGTACGCAACCTTACTCCTAACCTGGAAGGGCAGAGAGACTGTTTCTGATAGACCATCGGGGGTCGGCTAAAGAAGATGGAAGAAGTCCTGATAACAAGTAATAACAAGACAATATAATTTGAAAACTAAATCGAAGATAGCAATAGAGAATATGAAAGAGGTACTGACAGCAAGTAATAGCAAGACAATATATTCAGAAAACTAAATCAAGGGTAGCAATAGAGAATGTGAAAGAAGTACTGCTAGCAAACTACGGAAATAGTGATGACAAGTAATAACAGAACAAGAAATGCAATAATAGCAAACTAAGAAACGAGAATTTTAAGAAAATAAAAAATCCATGAGATTGAGGCAAGTGTTTGAATAAATAAAACAAGAATGAAAGGCACAAGGCCTATATAAATTATGTATTTTATCTCTAGGCCAAAACTATATCTTTAATTCGAAAAAAAAAATATTTTTATTAATAAAATTAAACAAGTCAACGAAACCTTTAATGCTATTGTGACTTAAGTATCCATTTATTACACCACGCACTCACCAGTTGGCCCAACGTAAACATTGTAAATATATTATTACAACTAAACATAAAGCAAAAATAAAATTATCATAAGAACTTAGTGATGGTACCAAGCATGCTGTGCAAAATTATACCAATTGCCCAGAATAAAAGGAAATAATTAACCGAAATAACTTTTGGAAAAAGAAGTTAAATTTCAGTTATGGGAGAGGCTGGTTGTGGTTAAAGTTGCGCTAAAGACCCGTTCTAACAAATGACACCCGAAACCGCCACATGCTCTCCCTCCTTAACTCTCCCGCCCTCATTGCTTTACTTCCATTAATCTCATTCTCATTCTCATTTAATCATTCTTAGATCGAGCTCTCATTCTATTTTCTGACAATTCAATTTGATTCATATAATCAAAAGTTCATAAGGCAGTAACGATCAACAAAGCATATTAATTAATTATGGATGAAGAATACGACGTGATTGTTCTGGGCACCGGCCTCAAAGAATGCATCCTCAGCGGCCTTCTCTCTGTTGATGGCCTCAAAGTACTACTATATTCTTTCCCATCTTCTTTAGCTTCAATCAATTCGTTTCAAGTCCTCCTTAATTAGTACTATAATACTTTTTTTAAATCATCTTATTACATTTATGAGAGTGTTTGTAGGAAATCTAAAGAATTTTCTTATAAATGTCTTATACGGAGTAGTGATTTATTTAAAACGTGCACCTACTGTCTTTATTATTATTATTATTGATTCCTTATGAATACTTAGGCATTGTTAATTACAAAAACTGGCAACTCCGTTTACTGAATTTGATTGACAATTTATGGTGTCTACCAATCTTTAGATCATCAAGCTCATTATTTATATATATTCTAGTTCAGATATATATTTACACATCTTCTTTCGCTTTCTAAAATTGAATACTAACTTTAAGTCTAACCTCTGATTGTCTCCAGGTGCTACACATGGATAAAAATGACTATTATGGAGGAGAGTCAAGCTCACTTAATCTAATCCAGGTAACATCTTTACTAATATTATGGGACTTAAATTCGCACAAACAATTTTGTAAAGCTCATTAGTACTCTTCTGAAAATGAGGTGTAAATGGAAGTCTGACATAAGTTAGTGCTAGTATCATCTTTAGACTCGCAGCTAATCTCAGCATAACATATCATGTTGTTTTGTGTAGCTTTGGAAACGATTTAGGGGAAATGACAAGCCACCAGAAGAGTTAGGTACGAGTAAGGAATACAATGTGGACATGATTCCCAAGGTAAGATAGTTCACAGTTTCTTACTAATTTTGATTATTTATTTTTCCATTATCTATATTATATTGTCCATTTTGCCATTCACTCAATTTCTTGACTTCTGATTCCTGTTTCTTCCCTTTTATGGATAAAGTTAAAAGGATTGAGGCATCTTTATGTTGGTATAGAAACAAATAATATTCACATAATTGTAGGTTCTGATTGATAACCATTGTTTACACAACCAGCTTAAGCTAATTTGCCTGCAAGTAATAGAAGTCTTATATCTATCCATAGAAGATCACGAGCTTATAGCCAGTTCAAAGAAAATTTCGGCTTTAAGATGAGGCAAAAGAAATTAATGAAACAAATACTCAAAACCTGAGACAGCAACTATTTCATTTTTTATATAGACTCATGCCGACTGATCATACAAGTTGGCAAGAGCATTCAGATGTTTATGTGATCTAATTTACCACATTATGAAGATTGCTAATATTGCAGTAGTTATGATATGTAAGAAATTATCTACAGATAATTAAAGGTATAACTCAACACTTTTCTAGAATATTTTTGATTAATAATGACATGAAACAGAAAAGTAGATTCAACAGCATGCTCCTTATTGTAAAGGAAATTGAAACCAGATACACTGGTGCAATTAGAGAGTAGGCTCTTCTTTAGGTAAGTTCATAAAAAATCTTAACTTCCTATTGATGACAGATTATGTTCATGAAAGGGCCAGGAAATTATAGAAATAAAGATGTTGGGCTTGAAAGAGTTCTTTTATTATCATGACAACTTCCAAACTGTATTTGGTTTAGTTTGATTATTGGCCTAGATTTATATGAAATGCTTTACAAGTATGGAATTAGAGCTTTTCCTTATGTCCTGTAGTTTGCAATGGCAAATGGAACTTTGGTCCGTGTGCTCATCCACACCGATGTTACCAAGTATTTGAACTTCAAGGCTGTAGATGGTAGTTTTGTGTACAACAAAGGGAAGGTATGTTTGTTAAAGCACTATGAGGTGTAACTTCCGTTCCAATTTTTGTTGGTAGAAAACTTCTTATTCTCACATAACTTTCTCGTGAAACTGCTATCTTTAGATCTACAAAGTTCCAGCAACTGATGTTGAAGCCCTGAAATCCCCATTGATGGGGCTCTTCGAAAAGCGCCGAGCTCGGAAGTTTTTTCTTTATGTGCAAGATTTTGAAGAAACTGATCCTAAAACTCATGAAGGGATGGATTTGAACAAAATCACTGCAAAAGAATTCATTGCGTAAATTTTCTTTTCTCATGTGTTTTTGATTGCCTTGCTTAAACATATTGGTGAAGGCTGCATACCTAGTAATATATAGTTAAAAACAGTTTCTTCCACTCTTTGGTAAGTTGTTCTCGGCAAATATTGTTTATGCAGGAAATATGAACTTGAAGCTGATACCATTGACTTTATTGGACATGCCTTGGCACTCTATACCGATGATAATTATTTGGACCAGCCAGCTATGGATTTCGTAAAGAGAGTAAAGGTGTCAAATTAAGTTTGACTTGTTCAGCTTAGTATTTCAGAAAGTATATAAAATTGTTTTGATGAAGATATTATCACTAGCTTATTTTGCTTCTGACGCCATTTAAAACTTCACATTGACATGAGTGTAAATATCTGGTTTGTGATTGCTGATGAGCTTGGTGTGACTTATTCTAGTTACTAAATCTGATTGAAAGCATGGTATATGTATGCTTTATTCCATGACCATGAGAGAAAAAAGAAGAAATTAAGGAAGTTACAATTTTACCATGTTTTATACATATAAAGTGTAGAGCCTCATACAAATTTTATTCGTGTGATGAGAGAAAACCCGCATATACTTAAATTATTTGTATATCACTGTATTCTTAGGTCCACCACCAACTCTCTTGCCATGGATTGAAGACCTTTGCAAAGTGAAATAGAGTGTTGATATAATCCTATCATCTAAGATGTGTCCTACACTATGATTACTTTATGAGTTGTCAACTGATAGTCTTATGGTAGGTCTCCCACAAAATGCTCTAATGAATACATTATCACAATCAAGATATAACTGAAATGCCAAATGCTAGAAATATGATGTGATGATAATTCCGCTTCCTTTCATATGAATAGAACTATTTTTGTAACTTATACAAAAACCAAATAGTTTGATTACATAAGCTAAGTTATGCCTTCTTCTTTTTGAGATAAAATAAGCTTGACACTTAGATGAACGGTGCTTGAACAAGGATTACTTTTTCCTTTTTCCTCTTTCCTCTTTCTTTTGATTATGAGAGGATTAATTGTTACTATCGAAATTCTTTGTTTAAAGAATTACTTAATGACTACTTTGTCTCTTGGTTTTTAAAGTTATATGCAGAGTCTTTAGCACGCTTTCAAGCAGGATCCCCCTATATTTATCCAATGTATGGATTGGGAGAATTACCACAGGTTTCTCTCCTTTGATATCTTTCGTCAGTCATATTTGAGCAAATCTAAGTTCTTTTCTGTATATGATTGGTGCACATGTTTTCAGGCATTTGCACGTCTGAGTGCAGTTTATGGCGGAACTTACATGCTTAACAAACCACAGTGTAAGGTAATCATTGAAAATTTGAAATCATCTGTAGCTCATTTGGATGCTTAACTATCACCATATAAGGTAAGTTTCACAAATGTTTTAGCACCCAGAATGTGATCTAACATCTACGCCTCTTCTCTCCTGATGGGAAAAAACAATTCTAAAACGGGATCAGGATCCCATATCCTCATATTGTAATTTTAAGTATGGCATATTATTTTATAAGGAAAGCTGAGATGATCATGCACTCAGCTGTCTGTTCTACGTCAAATGCCGAAGAATTCTACATGGCTTACATACTCATTGAATTAAGTTAGAAGTTTATGTGAACACTCAGGTTCTAAATTGCAGGTAGAGTTTGATGAAAATGGAAAAGTTGTTGGTGTGACTTCTGAAGGAGAAACTGCTAAATGCAAGAAAGTTGTTTGTGATCCCTCCTATTTACCTGATAAGGTACAATTAACAAACGGAAAAACTAAGATGTCCAGGCTTTCTGCACTGTCGATTCATGTCTTGAAAATTTGCTTAATCATCTGCTGAGCAGAAAAAGGATCAGATTGGTTATTTCTATTGACAATTTATTTATACCAATACGTAATGCAGGTCCAAAAGGTTGGAAAAGTTGCTCGTGCAATTTGTATAATGAGCCATCCAATCCCTGACACTAATGATTCTCATTCAGCCCAGGTCATTCTACCACAGAAGCAACTTGGTCGCAAATCAGACATGTATGTTTTCTAGGCTTCCAGATAGTCTACTGAATTATCATTTCCTATTTTGTGGTGTACTATAGCGGGAAGTCTCTGGCAGTGCAAGCTTTCTGCTTCTAAAGATAAAGAATACAAAGCATCCTAACTTTGACCTTACTTATATATGCCATTGACTAGTAATTAAGTCCTCTTTTTTCTAAACAATTGTTGAGAAGTGACTGCCACTGTTTATTAAGTCCTAGACTTCGTTACATGTTCACTAAACCTGTTCTGCTGTTTGGAGAACTTGAAAGATAATTCAGAGCTACTTATTCAACATGCCGGTTACAGGTACCTGTTCTGCTGTTCCTACTCCCACAATGTCGCTCCAAAAGGGAAATATATTGCCTTTGTTTCGACAGAAGCTGAAACTGATGACCCCGAGACAGAACTGAAGCCTGGGGTAGACATACTTGGGCCTGTAGATGAGATATTTTATGAAACTTATGACAGATTCGTACCTTCACATGACTCTGCTGCTGATAATTGTTTCATATCTAAAGTAAGTTCCAATATTAGTTGCTAGTTCTTATTCTATTTCTACAACTATTTCTTCTGAAATATATACAGAGGTATGACTGTGTTATAACTGTTGAGTCCCACATCAACAATGAAGGGGATGGGTGGTCTCCTTACATGGACTTGGGCAATCCTCACCTCTTGAGCTAGCTTTTGGGGTTGAGTTAGGCCCAAGGTCTATTTATCAATAACTTATTAGTACAATGAGCTTTTATTTCTCCTGAGGATTTATAGATATTTTATACATATATTCCCGAATGCTATAGAAGCATCACTGAAAGCAGAAGGGGCGCTATGATTTTCTTTCTGACTTACTGAACGTTGCCCTACATTATGTGCAATTACTGCCACTCAAGGGAACTGTTCTTCATAATCTAGTAATACCACTTAGGCGGAAAATTAATTATAATAGTAATGTCTTGCCAGCTTAGGCATGCCCTCTCTTGCATATAGAGTTAAAATATGTGTAGTCCTTTCATCTTAAATCACACTTCCTAAAGTCTAAAAACTCTATGGTAGACTTCTTTCCTGCCACTCCAATGTCTCTATTTACTTTATTCTGCAGTTCATAGTTTAACTTTCTTTTATGATCTAATTACTATGTATTATCCTTTCTTGCAGAGCTATGATTCAACAACACACTTTGAGTCCACGGTAATGGATGTGCTAGACATGTACAGCAAGATAACAGGAAAGGTAAGACTCTAGTTTGAATTTGGTTATCCGATGACTTTTCAATTGACGATATGCGGCAGTTACACTTACATAGCACATATATCAAGACTCAAGTGCATGCATGTTGACTGACATAAGGTTGAAAATGATGCCTTCAACTAAAGAAATGTTGGAGGCATTAATTGGTCATAGAATATAGCTAGTATTATTGATAGGGAACACGCGAACGCACACGGTGTATATCCATGCATCATCAAAATATGCTGTTGAACTCGAGTCTTCATCTATCAACAACAAAACACCCTTTTGTTCGAATAACTTATCAAAAGTTTCTGGTGAAAAACGGGTTCTAATTAAACTTATTACCTTCTACTGTTTGACAAATATCTTCTTTCTTTTGACATTGCGTGAATGGTTGTATGTGTAATGAACTTATTGACATTTCTATGCCATATTAGCTGTTTATTCGTGCATTTTTCTTTTGTTTAGGTTGTTGACTTGTCAGTGGACCTGAGTGCTGCAAGTGCTACTGCTGAAGAATAAGCTTATTGTATCCACATCATTATGCTGCAAGTATAAGTCAGTAGATGTCAATTCTGTCTTACATTCAGTAAAACTCCCTAGTTGATTCCTAAAACAGACTATTGGAGGGAAGCACTTACTGTATGTGTTAGGTGATCTTGCAGTAATTGCTTTCTCAACTTTTGGAAAGGTTTAGAATAGTTTCTACAAATCCTTTCCATTATTAGTTTATGCTTACTGTTGTACTGATTCATTTTAAGGATTTAATAATTTTCCTTTGGTCAAGGATGATGGCGGAATTTTAAATTTCTATTTTGACTCTGGAAATTGGATCATCATCACATAAATTGGGACAAAGGGAGTATAAAATTGAAGGTCCTAAAGAATGTCAGATGTCCACAATATGGCCAACACCTCCAAAGGTGTTTAGTGGAATTATGTACTTTAGAAGTCACAATTCACTTTAAAATATATAGTTCTTTCTAAAGTATTTTTTTAATGGTATCCAAGCTCAGCTTGCACACTGCTCATAATATATAAACGATTATCTCATCTCTGTGCAATTCATAGTAATGCTGACCACCATTAAAAATCTAAGCATGGGCTTATCTCATCTCCAACTTAAATAGAATTTTGGGTTATTCTTTTGTATTTTCTTTGCACTTTATGCAACTGTATTTAATTAGAATTGAGTTACAAACTATTAATTGGAATCTTTTGCAACTTTTTCAAAATTTTCAAATGTAAAGTTTTAAGTTTCATTTAAGTTGGGACAAAAGAGAGGCAAAATCTTTGGCGTGGAAAGTGGGCAAAGGTACCGTTGAGGCTGTGCAAAAGGTACGATCGTCCACAATGACAAAGAGGAATAGCCGAAAGAAGAAGACGAGTAGCAGCAACAGCCAAAGCCCTAGCAATCACAAATTCTCCATTTTTGAGTTTAACCCCGACGATGAGTGCGTTGAGAAACACTCCAAAAAGTTATTGCAAGCATTTAAACTTCAAAAACCTAAGAAATCCCATTCCCCGATCGATAAGTACACCTTTCTCGGCTTCTGTACGTTTCTGCAAAACCCTAATTTTGTTTCAGCGTACAATTTTTGTATGAACATAATGTAGTTACGTTTTCTTTGCTGCTCTTTTATTATACTAGTGCAAAACATTGTTTTTCACTTTATCATTCTACCGCCGGAAGAAAAACGCAACTTCTGAGTTGTGTCTAATTAAGTTAAGAAAAGGGGGAAAATATGAAACTTGAAAGATAACAAGACGATTGTAAAAAAAGGAATAAAAGTGATGAACATAGGAATGAAGGTAATGACGAAGACCGAGAATGTACTCAGGTTGAGCCTGTACCATGCATTAATACATGGGGATAACGGACACATTGACCGGAAGTATCAACAACGAGAATAAGTTGATGCATATATCTAGGAATTGAGAAACAGAAGTTTTGTGGTGTAACTTATTCTTGCAGTTTCTTCTTATCAGATTTTGCTCAAAGTATATAATAATAGTGTTTATGGATTCAATTAAATTGATACATCTCCATGAAACATATATAATGCTTTTGCATTCATCCTACTTGGTTTAACTAAAGGAAGCCATCTTCTTAAAATGTACATGCTCTTGGTTTTGAATTAATTGAAGATGAATGACATTTCTATAAGATCTGTGAAACTATTTGGCTTAAACTAGGTGACATCTATTTTCTGTTTGCAGATTCCTTTCGGTATTTTTTTTCATTGCTAACTTTCCCCCTGTTTTTGTCCAGCAGGCTTTTAGTTTATCTTGTTTTTTTTTTCTTTTAATTATAGAAGTGCTGATATTCTATTTAACAAATTTTCCTTAGTTGAAGGAAGAACAAGGAGTTCAGAAAATGATTCAGTGAATGAAATCCTACACATTGATGATAGTGATGATATTGCAGAAAAGAAGATATTGGAGTCAGGTGCCACTGTGGCATCTAGCTTTTCAAGTTCGAAGCCTTCAACGGATTATTCTCTTGGTCATCTTGAGTCAAAATGTGACACTTCCGGGGCCAAATCCCATTTAACAAGAGCGAAAATACCTGGATGCTCTGACACTGATGGCAAAAGTTTTAGGGGAAGACTTTTTGCTGATGTACCCATCTTTCTCAATTTCTCATGTTTCAAACTTTACATACTTCTAACATATGCTTTATGACTATGCCATCCAAAACTTCTGCAGAATGAGCCAGTTATTCTAGATTCAGATGATGCTACTGAAATCGTATCATCCAAGCCGGCCTGTTATCTGCCAGAAAATAAGGGTTTGCTTAAATTATATCATATCATATTTTCAACGGTTGCTCATATAAAGCCACTTATTTGCTTATGAAGATGTTCTGTTTTAATCATTTTAGGTTCAGGAAACCAGCAAGAATTGATGCAAAGTCCTAATCTATGTGATAAAGTGAGCATGCCTCTTGTAGTCTTTGCTGTAATTAAATAACTTTGTTTTTCAGAAGTAAAATGATATTAATTCTTGTATCTGATAGAGCAAACCTCTGTGCTTTGTTTGCTCCATCATTGACTATAAATCCTTTTCCAGCTGATGTGTTGTTCACAATTTCTCTGGTGTAGCTGCTTAACTTTAGGTTAACTGCTTAATATGTGAACCAAATGACCCCCAAATGTATTGTGATGATGAAAGTTACAATTGGAGTTTTTCAAAGCTTGCAGAAAACTATTGTTTATACTTCACTTTTCTTTTTGCTGTCCTTTGCAGAAAAATTCGGTGATTGTTAAACCTGATCGTGTCGAGTATGGAGATACGTGTTCTACAAGCTCCATTTTGACTTTTTCATGCAGTTCCATAAAGCTTGAGGGCTCCTCCAAGTGGATGAACTTACCATTTACATATGAATGGACACACTCTGATATTCTCTCTATTAACTCCATGTGGTGCAAAATTGTGAGTTATAGTGCGTCCTTTATTTTTGTATTTTGCCCCCCCCCCCCCCCCCCCCCCAACCCGAAAAAAGAAAAGGGTGGGGTGAGGGGGAGGGTAAGTGAAGCTTGCTAACATGCGAGTTTACTTTGTTGCTAATGTTAGGTTAAAACTGCCCTTGTGGAATTGCATCTCAAATCCAACGAAAATTCAGGTTTGTGCATTTCAATAGAATACTTTCCCACGTAATGTTTGATGTTGTTAGATAAATGATTTCCTTCTTTTAAATTACAATTCCCAACATTTGAGATTAATTTCATGGTCTCAAGCTGCAACTGGAAAAAGCTAAGTCATGCTCTCCTGCTGGGTTGCTCTAAAGAACCTCCTTCATGCTCTAAAGGAAACACCTTCTTTGTCTTTAGGGTAGATTAATTGTTAGAACAAGGTTGGAGAAGAGAATGCTAGATTTTTCAAATTCAAAATTTATTATCTGTTGGTCATATATGTACTGGAGATGCTGTTGCATGCAACAGTCCGATGGGTCAAGTTTTTGGCTTTTGGAGGGATATGAAACTTGGAGTTGGAAACTGAAAAACGTAGATTTTTCTGTGTAATTTATTAGGGGAGAATATAGGTAGTTTTTTAAAGCTGTGATTCTACAAGTGATTGATCTTTGTTTACATGAATACCTCTAAATTTACAGGCGCTGTTGTGTTAAAGTTTGCTTTGTTCCACCCTGATTGGTCTGAAACACAAGAAGCAATTAAGATGCTGGATGTGAGATACAAAGATAAATGGAATGACATTACATCGTAAGATTCTTCATTGAACAATGTTTTTGATGGTTCATCTCTTATTTTTGGATGTCCTTTGGGATCTTGCTTTCGTTTTTGGCAGTAGAAAATGAAGTTTACTTTTTGTTCCTTTATCTGTATTTATTGTCAACAGCCTCTCCTCCCCCCAGGCAGATCTGTGAGATACTTCTTTCATTGTTTTCTGGATTTGGCTGGCTAAGCTCAATGTGAGACTAGTGTTTCTCTGTGTAATGATTATGCTCTTCCTTTTATGAAGAAAGTAGGTTTTCTTCTTTGATGGACTGTGGGAGCAGAAGAGTTTTTTCCCCACTAGAATTTGTGAGATAATTTGTTTGAAAAAGTTCTCTAGATTTATTCTCTTGGCCTTGTAGGACACACTTGCTGTACCAATTGACTGTCTCAGTTGCCGGAGATGTGAGTGAACTACTAAAATGACGATTTTAATACCACCAATGGATGATGAAGATCAATTTGTTATTGATTTTACCTTCAGTAGCTTTTATAACAAAGAGCAGCCCGGTGGACTAAGCTCCCGCTATGCGCGGGTCTGGGGAAGGGCCGGACCACAAGGGTCTATTGTACGCAGTCTTACCCTGCATTTCTGCAAGAGGTTGTTTCCACGGGTTGAACCCGTGACCTCCTGGTCACATGGCAGCAGCTTTACCAGTTACGCCAAAGTAACTTTACCTTGAGTAGCTTTTAGAATCTTACTGTTAATTCTCTTTCCTCACTTTGATGGAACTTTTAATATCATCATTAGTTCATTACAATGCCTCCTTTGTCAGACTTGATTGCACGAGGAGCTACAGTCCATTTTTTGGGCAGAAAAGCAATTCAATTTCAAAGCATTATCATCCCAAGTAAGAGATACTTATCCTTGTCGCCTTTCAATGTACATCTGATTTGCCGAGTTGACTAAGGTCTAATTTTGGTTGGCCGCGAAAGAATGAACAGCTTTTGTTTCAATTTGCTAGTGGTGATTTAAACGGTTACTGATGTCTGACAGTATGCACACTTATATTTCTATATATTAAACGGGTCCCGGAAACCAGAGGAGTTCCTTATGTCTTTCTCTTTGACTTATGAATCATTATAAAAGGTTTTTTTGTGGCGACATTTCTCTTTTGTTGCCAAAAGATTGACGCAGTTATGAGGTGTAGAGCCAGGAAGAATGACTAGTAATTAGCTAATTTGGCATATAAAGGGTTCATGTAGTTTGAAAGTTCTAGTTTAAGATATATATTCCTCAGACTTTTCTCCTGCCATGTGTTTCTAGCATTCTAAAGGTAAAAACTCAATCTTTACAGTGATCTAATTAAAAAAAAAGAAAGATAGTCGATGTTGACCTTTGGATTGGGTAAAGGTCACTGATTAACGCCTTAAGATTTGTCGTACGCATGCCTCCAAGTTCTGTGTATCTGAAGTAACTTCACATTGTTTGATTCTTGTATCTTATTTCATTATCTACTGTTCCAGAGATAACTTTGAAGAAGTTATTTATCCAGAAGGGGATCCAGGTGCAGTTTCCATAAGTAAGAGAGATGTTGATCTATTACAGCCTAAGAATTTCATCAATGATACCATCATCGACTTTTACATTATGTGAGTTTATATGTACCTGTTTCAATTGGTACTGCCCAGCTAATTTGGTTTGGAATTAAATTTAGCTAACTTTTTGGTTCCTTTTTCTTTCTTTCTGGATCTGGTTATTCATTTGTGTGAATTTAGTTATTCCTGTAAGCATAAATATTGGCATGTGGTTCGTTATCAACATCTGGAAGTAGGATCTACTTTTGTTAACCACAAATAAAAGGAAACATTTAGTGGCTGTGTGACTCTTAGGTCAAATGTTTCTTCATTTTGTTTCAGCTTTTTAATCAGGACAAGTCAAAGTTTACTGCATGATGGACTCCTAATGATTTCATTGCATAGTAGTTGCATCCGAACCAGATTTGGTTATTGCTGTCACAATCCCTTCCTCCATCCCGATTATAGATATTTGTTATTTCTTACAGGCAACATGAATCAACTAGGCAACATGATTCAACTACCTTCATTTGCAGTATATAGGCTCCATGGTAAATGAATATCAGGTCCTCTGTGTAATCCCAGTTCATGCTGTTCACAGCATACAGGAGTTTCTTTTAAGGCTCAATACACAGATAAAGTTCAATCCTTAATGTTTGATAGTTAGCTTGTTTTAACACCTAAGCATGTTGTAGAGTACCAGGGCTTGAGAACAAATTAACCCTGACAATACTAGGGTAGTTATTTATGGAGGATACTGTATGTTACTTTTATAATTTTATTACCTTATATGTGTCTCGATCGTTATCTAAGGGTATAGTATTTCAAAACTCCTATCGGTTGGTTTCCTTATTTTCTATAGATTATACCATCTCCAGATGTTGCTCAAGTGTTGTGTAAACTAAACGTTTATATATATATAGAGAGAGAGAGATAGTTTGTTCGAACGTTTCACATTTGAAAGTAAGCTGGAGATCTACCCAGAATATTTTCGTCTGGTCTTTGACTGTACTGTTTTGCATTATTGCTCTGGAAGTGCCATACAAAAATCCATCTAAAAAATGACATTCAAAAGTGTAAAACCACAAATTTCAACATTTCAAGCTGATGAAACAGATGTTTCATTCATTTATTCTGAAGTTCAGTACTTGTTGTCTCCTGCTTGACACTGTGAAAGAAGGAAAACTCGATTGATGAAATGAATTGCAGGTATCTTAGGAACAAAATCAATCCTGAGGAGAAAGATAGGTTCCATTTTTTCAATAGCTTTTTCTTCAGAAAGCTTGCTGATCTGGACAAAGATCCTACTAGAGCTTGTGAAGGTAGAGCTGCTTTCCAGCGAGTTCGTAGATGGACTACAAAAGTTGATCTATTTGGAAAGGATTTCATTTTCATTCCGGTCAACTTCAGGTTAGAAGCTGTTATAGAGCCATCTTATATGTTAAAACTTTTATGATACAGCTCTCCACTATGATTTTTTTTCTTGTGACAGTCTCCACTGGAGTTTGATAGTCATTTGTCACCCTGGCGAGGTTGTTACCATTAGAGGTATATCAGATGACTTATATGCTTCTGTTTCTAGTTATTATGACTCTTCATAACTGGAGGAAGTTTTTAGGAGAGGAAGAAATGGAGAAATCATCTAGGGTACCATGTATCTTGCACATGGACTCAATCAGAGGGAGCCACAAAGGCCTGAAGAATCTTTTACAAAGGTATAATCCGTTTGAGTTGCATTGACTCACAAGGTTGAGTAGTTATTGATTGAGTCGCAATCATATAAAATAAATTAACTCTGTTTGTATATTATATGAGGTACATCTGTAACCATAGTCTAGTGATAGCATTTGGTCATTCACCTTGCAAGTGAGCATATTGCAAACAATGATATATATGAGATCTCTTTACATTGTAGTGTGTCTGTATTAGTGAAATTCGTTTAGGATTTCACTATGAAAGACTAAGATTGTTTCTTGATTATAATGGAAAGAGAGAATGTCTCATGTCTTGTAAGTGCAGTTACTTATTGGAAGAGTGGAAAGAGAGGCACAAGGAAGTAGCAGAGGATGTTGCAAGGAAGTTCTCGAATCTGCCCTTTTTCAGTCTCAAGGCATCACTCCATTCCCATCTCTCTATCGTGCATTGAAAATGCTTTTTCCTTCAATAAGACGTATTCCTTTAATCGACAAAAGGAGAAGTTTCGGTTATTGTCAACAAAAGCAATGGTTATCTTTTCTAGAATCTATTTATTGCACATATAGAATGAACACTGATTATATGTTAATAATTACAGTTATATTATCATCTTCAACCTCTAATGATGCACTTTTTGTCTCATAATTTTAATTTAGTGAGATTCTGTTAAATTTATTTGACTCTCTAATAAATCACTGTTTTGGGAAAGTAAAAATTTATTAGTTGCAACCTGCTTATTAGTTATGAAACTCCTTCACTTATTAACATCAAGCTTAATATTTTAATCATTCATGAGTCCATTTTTTGTAGGACCCCTTTTTTTTTTTTTTTTTTTTAAAATGTTAACAGTTGTATATATAGCAACACCAAGAGAGTGCTGCAAGCCGTATTTACAATGCCAAAAGGCCAAAAACAAAATTATGCCTTTTTTCTTCTTACAAGGATTTTTGTCGGACTTGTTATAGAAGTAATATAAATATATGTTATATTATTGGGAGTTCAACTTTTCGATAGAATAGAAAGTATATTATAATTGTTTTCCTGATAATTAATAATCTGTAGAGGTTTTCTTAAAAAAAGAACTATTCATTGTGATGTATTAAGTAGATATGGGTAGAAGGTAAATGAGATGTTTTTTCTCTTGGAGTAGCTAGCTGTGATAGCTAAGCTTGATTTGTAATTTCATTACTTGGTGATTAATATAATGTTTAGTTACCCAAAAGAAGTAGATTGGCTGTAACTATAAACATAGAGTGAACTTGGTCTCATAAAATTTATTGTGTTGTGATGTGACAATATGACAAATGGAGATAGAGAAGCTAGTTTTAATCATATTGGTGGCTTTAGATGAGCGAATAGGTAATATTTGAAAACAATGGTTTCTAGGAATAGTTAATTTTCTAAATATTAATTTCAAAAGTATCTAGAGTTTTGATATGCTAAAGGAGTGTCAAACATTTCTGTAAGTCTTAAAATGAAATAGCATAAATTGAGACAAAGGAAACATCTAAGCTGTTAGGATTCTCGTAAAGGTTTATTACATAAACTTGCCTTTGAGGTTGTCATTATACTCTCCCCTTACCTGTGGTCTTAGAAACCACTATTGTTTTATGTTTTGCGTAATGAAACTCATTGTTTTTGTATGATTTTGCTAACATGTCTAACTCTATTGCTTGGAAATAATGCAACTTTATTCTATCATAAATCAGCTTTTGAAAGCTATTTTTTGAAGACAAAAAAGAAAAACAAAAAATAGTTCATGGAAATCTTGAGCAGTTAAAGGATGCCTATATTCAAAAATGGCATTTTCATGGGTGCCTTTCTATTTTTATGTTAAAGTGGTTATCAATTAAATATCAAAAGACTCTGTTTATTAGATGTTTTTGATTACTGTAAATTATTTCTTTTGAATGTAGTGCAAAGTCATCAATTCATGTAGAAATTCTTATTTTGGTTACTCCGAACTCAGAATATACCTGATTTTTTATTGAATCATGTGAACTTAGCTAAAACCAGAACATAGTGAAACAAAAGGGTCTATACAGTTGATACCAGCTAGTTGGATTAAAGGTTAGTTATTGATAAACTTGCATTCGATTCAGTTGGGGATAAGTGTGAGATCTAGACCATCTTCTTATAGAACCAACAATTTGCCTTGTTAGATTGTACTCCATTGGTTGAGGGAATGGATTGTTTCTCCTAGTCTTGATCAAACCTCATCTCATGAGCTAGCTTTAAGGGTTGAACTAGACCCAAATCCCAATATTCATTTTCTTAACATGGTATTAGAGCCAAACCTAATCTTGTTCTCGGTTCACTTAATGTTGGTCCCCTATGTTATATTGGCTACAGTACACTCCAGATGTCCAGTCCTGAGCGTGTCAAGGTTGTTAGAGTGTCCCACGTTTGCTGAGGGAGTAGGTTGTTGTCTTCTTATATTGTTTTGACAATCCTCACCTCATGGGCTAGCTTTTATGGTTAAACCTAATGTCCATTTTCTTAACGGTCTCGAACAATAAATTGTGTACTAATATTGCAAAGACATAGGTCTGAATGCATCATAGGGATCCTTATTTTAAAAAAAGGACAGCGTAGAGATACAAAGGATTCATATAGAGGACTAGGTCGGAATTAAGGCATATTTGTTACTCAAAATTCATATTTAGAATATGGGGAGGTTTTTGTAATGGTCAAAACCACAGGTTAGAAGTGCGATGGAAAGAACTTTTAATTCTTGACTGGACATGTAAATTTATTTTGGGACATGGGAAGAAGTTATTTCCCTAAAACTCTTGAGATTATGAGAGACTATCAACTTGTAAGATGCTAATTGCGATAAAAAGCATCATAGGGATCTTTATTTTGCAAAAAAAAAAAGGACAGCGTGGAGATACAAAGGATTCATATAGAGGACTAGGTCGGGATTAAGGCATATTTGTTACTCAAAATTCATATTTAGAATATGGGGAGGTTTTTGTAATGGTCAAAACCACAAGTTAGAAGTGTGATGGAAAGAACTTTTAATTCTTGACTGGACATGTAAATTTATTTTGGGACATGGGAAGAAGTGATTTCCGTAAAACTCTTGAGATTATGAGAGACTATCAACTTGTAAGATGCTAACTGCGACAAAAAGCACCCTGATTTGCTGTTGAGCCCATCTATTCAAGCCTTGGTGGATGGGATTACCTTGGCTACCTGTGCTTGTGGTGGGGTGGACAGACTATCCCCTGGATCAGTTGATGTGTGTGCAAGCTAGCCCGGCCACCAAGTATAACACACTTCCCCTCCAAAAAGAAAAAGAAAAAAAAAACTAGACCAATTTCCTTAAGTGGAATAATTCTTTTGTATTCAGTATAAATATCTTTTTTTCAGTACAATGTACCTGATAGTACTTTATATTACTTTATCCTTGATTTAACTACTCTTTATAAGTCACCTAGTTAGTCGTTTAATTACTTTTTGAATCATATTCAACATCTCCAACGTAATCATCTGCCTGCACTTTTTTCTTTAATCTCCACTGCAAGCACTTGGGCCTTATAAAGTGCAGCTGGTGGAGGAAAATACAATTGGTTTTTTAAATCTGCATCTGTTACATTAAGAATTGTGATTTTTCAAATTTCAAATCCTCATGCCTGCTGAATGCTACAGTTTTACAGATTGATTTTGTCTTTATGTACTATTTGAGAAAAATAAACTCAATCTTTGGTCTATGTGATGTAGGTTTTGTACCATTGGATAAGCAATCATCTCTTTCTTCTACTACGATATGCCCCATTGCATTTTCACTGCTTTTTGGATTGAACTGCAGAACTGAAATTAGCTTTTTATATCCTTAGTTCATCCAGCAAAGTCCGTTAGTTGAGAACTTTGCATACTCCTGGCATATTTTTGTTTACAAATTTAGCATTTTTCTGCTTTTTTCAATTGCATGCTAGAGCACCAAGCTCTTGCACTACTTATAAGTTGAGCATTTATCGCTAGAATACTTGTAAATTTGGGGTTTGTGTGGTATCTTGGACAGTTTTATTGACCCTTTTGGTTAGAACTGGAATCTGCTCCGCTCTACTTCTCCAACTGACCTTGCCTCCTCAAATTATACAAAAAGGGGGAAAGGAAAGAGAAAAAGACTAAGGCAAGCATACACTTAAATAAACTAAAGGGAGAAGAAAGAATCCCACTACTTTTAGAGGACAATTCAATTGAGTACAGTGAGTCGGCACCTGTGAAAAATGATGTACTACAGGAAGAGTTACAACTTTTAATGTTACTCAGTGACCACATTCTTTTGCAAATGGGTTTTTATCAAATGTCTACTGTAAAGTTTTCTGCAGTATCGATTCTTTTTCCTATCTGGTCTCTTTCATAGACTTGGGGTTAATTTTGGTGATTACAACATGCATGCATACTGCTTGAAACATACTTTTGGAAACTAAAAACTGCAGTAAACAATCATAACAAATATCTTGTTACTGTCTTTTATAGTAAAACATCTTCTTACACCCACACCTTTATTTTTTGCTTCCAGCTGCCACAGCAGGAAAACTCATTTGATTGTGGCCTTTTTCTGCTACATTATGTGGAACTTTTCCTGGAGCAGGCTCCGGTCAACTTCAACCTCTCCAAAATAACTGCATCGCCCAAATTTGTAAGCTGTTTCGTCCTTGTTATATCCTTTTGAAATGGAACCGGGGGTTATCATTTTTTATATGTTGGGGGACGTTAGCTGATGGATATCTTGGACTTTAGAGAAGCTTTTGCACTTCATCCATCGCCATCTCTCATTAAGTCGACAAGGTCATTTTGTTTATGGGTGCTTGCTTTTCTGGGTTTTCCGCTATTATTCCTCATGCATTGAATTCTTTTCTCAAATACTTCTCAAAATTTTCTATTGTGACTAATTCGTTTATTTTTTGTTCCTAGAGCTGCTCCAGGGTTTTGATTAATTGGTACTAGTCAGTCTTAATAGATTGAGAATATCTTTCTCTTTTCTGGTATGCATGCTGATTAAAGGGGAATCTATACAATTTTCTTGTAGCTTAGGTAGTATAAGGGGCAGAATGAGAGGAAAAGCTTGAAGATATAGGAATTTGACAAATAGTGCATCTTAGTGGTACATGATAAGGTAAAATTTTAAAAACAGTCTCCCACATTTAAAAAACAGTCTCCTACATGCTCTTCTGGATGTACTTTACACATTCACTATTTATGACCCATTTACAGTGAGGAAAAAAAAAAAACTTTTTCGGGACTTTTAACAATGGAGACGGAGAGAAGGAGGAGTGAAACCTAGCTTTGAGGTGGTTGAGATTCGAGGGGAAGAAGACGAAATGTTAATATTCTACAGAGGACTCAGGACAGAGAAATTCACTTATGGAGAAGTTGGAACTAGACTAGCAAACAAGGCTTCACATTGAGCTGCCAAAGTGATGCAATGTGGAAAAAATTTGGTGCTTTGCAATTTTAGTTGATACTGCTGAACTGCATCATGCAGCTTTAATTATACGAACTTACATATCTGCATTTTTGCATGTTTCTATAGGATCAAATTGGGTTTGGAGTAATAAAGCTCCAGAAAAAATCTAAGGGTAATCTTAATATACCTGTCCTGTAGTTTAGTGAAATTACATAAAGGGGAGCCTACAAGTTATGATGATCCACTGTGCTTGTCTTTCTCCCCATTATCTAGAACTTTTTTTTATTCTTCTATTTATTGTTGTGTCATTTGCTTTACTTGTGGCCTAATGCTACAGACATGCAGTGTGTTGCATTATGTGGCTACAAGATGCCTCTTTTCTCGAGTTATCATCTGTTAACATGCCTCTCTTGCATTTCTGTGAATCATTATTTCATTAGGTTTCATGTTCATAGTTAAAGTTGAATACATATTAATCCGGGAAGATTCTACTGTAGTGGCAAAGGGGTTCAAAAGTTGTTTACCTATAAAATAAGTTGAAGACATTAATCATGGCTCTATTGTAAATCCTATCTTTCATTCCATTTTTAGATTTTGACTGTCCTGCGGAGCTAAGCGACTTAAATTCAGAGTCATTGGTAAACTTGTCTGACTGGCTAGGAATGAGTATCCTGAAGTTGAACTATTTCTTAACAAACTTATATTTTAAAAGATGCAATGTTTGAGATCATATAATGAGCATCTGTTCAATGTAGCTTGCATTTTGCTATATGTAATCATGGTGTTATGATATCGGTGAATTATTGCATAATTTTACTGAACTCTGGGGATTTAGCATTTTTAGCTTGATGCGAAGACTACAATAATATTATTGGGATGATGGGAAACCGTTTTGACAGTTACATATGTGATTGATTGCTGCTGGGTTTATGCTATTGTTTCTTGTGTTGAATAGTTATTCATGTCCTACTGCCACTTTTGGTAATATTCCATTTTTCAGCTTGCTGGAGATTGGTTCTCACCTGAAGATGTTGATTGCAAACGTGAACATATTAAACGTTTGATCTGTGAAATTACAAAAAATAGAGTCCAGAAGGTTTCTTCAGCTGATTCTGATGACAACTATTCTTTACATTGCTTAGAAGAGGAAAATACTTGTAAGAATGTTCCTCAGGAAACTTGCAATGCCAGAGAAGCATGTCCTGGTGGTGACTTGAGCTCACATGAGGCTGAACTTCTTAATATGTCTCCTGTAGCCAACCTTATTAGGGGTTTGAAGAGTGCTGCAGTATCAGAAGTGGTTTCTAGAGATTTGTTGCAAGCACCAGATTCTGCAAAGCCACTTGCTTATGACAATGATGGGCAAAAGGCACTACTGGATCCATTTAGGAATGTCATGTCACCAATAGAGGTAATCGATCTTTATCATTCTGGTGCTTAAGTTTGCTTGACTTTTGATAACAACCAATATTCTGGATGGAAGTCCTTCACAAAATAGTTGCATGGATAGTCGTCAGCTCCCCTTTTGTGGGATTGCTTGTTTTCCAGGGATATATTTGTGAAAAGGGTGGGAACGACAAAACTAAGAAAGTGGCAAGGGCATTAATATCTAGAACCTCATTGTTTGCAGATGTTGGTTATCTTACAATTCTCTTTGGATGTTGAGTGATGAAGGTTGGTGTGGTGCAGGAAAAGTTTGCAACTACTACTTTGGCAAAGCAATCAATTTTTTGTTTCATCTTGCCCGCTTACTAAAGTGGCGCACCTGTATTTGTCCAAATATTTCCTGTTTTACTCCGACGTTCATTTTTTTTCCCCTTTTTAGCCTGAAGTTATCACATTCTTGACAATGTTCCCGTCTCTTATCCAGTTTGTATTCGCATCTGAGCACATCTCCAGTGGTTAACTTAGTTGTCTTGTTTCTTATTATTTTTTAAAAGGAAGAGGCAATTGGGGAGCAGATGTCTATCTCACCAGCCATCAAAGCAGGGAGCCAGTCCATTGAACTTTTTGCAGCAGCACATGCTTCCAGGAGTTCTAAAGCAGAAACCCTGTTTCCTGGAAGAGCTAGTCCTCTTAGCAAAAATATAACTCCAGGTTGTCAAAGTTATGGATGTCGATCTCCATATTCAATAGATGATGAAGAGCGTAAGGCTGAAGTAGAGGAGGTTTCCACTCCTGATGCAGCAAAATTTGACTCACCAATTTCGGAGGAGGAACTTGCCAGCTATATTGTTTTGGACTCTCAGGAGGAAGATGAAAACCATGATCCGAATGGTATGGAAAATAACCTACCCACTACAGCCACTATTTCTGCTTCGTGCCACAAGGAGGTTAACTCCACTGATATCTATGATTATAAAGTAAATGAAAAGATATTGTCTTCACAATTAGCAGAGCAGGCTGCAAAGAAGCCAAGGCCCGTGCCTGAAGTTTTCGAGGTGTCCAGTTCTGGAACAGGGAAAGACGAAACTGCACCTTCTTCAACATCATGTGAGGAAGTTGCAAGCTTATATATCCAGGATTCAGAGGTGGTCAACTCCGTGAATTGTAGTGAAGTAAATAATTTAGGACCAGCAACAGGATCCAGGATCAAGCATGTTGCAGGGCAGATGAGGTATTTGTTTCGCCGTCGACGAAGAGGCGGATAGACCTGCCAGGAGACTTAAATATACATAATTGACTTGCATGCACAGCGTTTTTGGTTGATATGGATTTCGAAGAAAGTAGGTACAACTGTAAATATACCTACTGTCTCAACAATGAATCTTGCCACCTTCCCCTTTGGCCACCTTTTTGTCCAGAACTATCTATGCGGAGGAAATACGTGTATATATATAGACATTTTATGGTTGAATATTGGGTGTTTCTGTTTTCTTTCTTTCAAAAGTGCCGTTTATACACTAACAATGCAGTGCAGTCATTACATACAATAGTTTTGGAAGTCCAACTCGAGCTACCTTCAGTAGTTCAAATAAATTGAAGTTTTTAGATATTAGTAAAGTCTTATTTTAAATCATTCTACTGATAAATATTTTAAGATTTACCCGGTAATTGTCATGCTCCTTAAAATCTGGAAGAAGACCCAAAAAATGATGATGAAATTTCTTGCCAATTGTCGTAGTTGTGTGTACATTTATTCCTAAGCTTTCTTTGCGGGAGAGTGAGGTCGCTGTGTTTGGTAACTTTGCTTTTCAGTAGTTTACTAAATGGACCTCTTAGCCCATCCAATTTTCTGCGACGTCTCGATAAATACTCAACAGCATACTTCTACTTTCTGGAGATCAATTTGGTGCTTTCTTTTTTAAACCATAATGAGATACTCTCCCTGTTTTTAATTGGTAAAAACTTATTCGCACTGGGTGCTTACACATGGCCAATAACCAAAAGACACATGTTGCTTTATTTAATTACAGCTATTAGTACTTAATCATAGTTAACTGTAATGTGTTTGGCACATGATCTTAAACAATTAATTCTGCCGACGATGTCAAAGTTTTCCCCTGTTGCAACTTGCAACTATACAAAGAGTTTATTTAGATCTTGCCAGTTTTCCCTTTTGCTATTATCTCTTTTTATTGCGCCATCCTTCCCCGGCTCACCAATTTTTGGAGTAGAATTACAGCTTCAGTACCGTCCAAGGGCGAAGCTATGTCTGACCAAGGGTGGTCAACTGAACACCCTTCGCCGAAAGATTATATGGCATATAAATTAAAATATACTTGTTATTGATAAAAAATAAGTCCTTGTATAGTTCTTTTTTTTTTTGAAGGGAATTCTTGTATAGTTCACTGTCAAAGGGTGTTTAAATATTGAATATTCTTATTGAATTTTCTGGCTTCGTTACTGGTTCCGTCAGTATATATTTAGATGTTTCTGAATAGACAAATGTTTTGACAACTCATGGAAGTTTTAAATTAGTGAAGAAAGAATGACACAGTCACACAGAACGTGAAAATTAAGAAGAAGAGCGGCAAGTAATAAAAAAAAAAACGAGGAATATTACCGCAATCTCAAAATTTCTAACGTTATGCTATTATAACTTCACTTCCTTTTAAATTGTTTTTATTTAGTTTAAAAAAAGCACCTAGCAGGACCTTAGTTTTTCTTCTATATATGGTCAATTTAACTAAAGTGGGTGTAAACACCGATGCAGATATGTTTTTATCGTTTTAATTTATGAGACATAGTTAGACTCGGCATGAAATTTAATTTTTGTTTTTGTTTTTAAAATTTGTGAACTTAAACATGTCATATATTTGTGTGGTTGTAGGACATTAGAAGCTTGTGGTCTTAAACATTTTATAACATTTATGTATAAAAACTTATCAGTAACAATAAAATGCATGAAATAAAAAAGTTTAAAGTTAAATTATTTCTAAACATAAAAATATGTCATTATTTTTTATATAAACTAATAAGGAAAGTGAGTCATATAAAATACTTTTAATACTTAATATTTTCCATGTTTTGACACTTAGTATGGATAAACATCTTCTTTTAATTGAGAACAAGGGCATTCACGTAGGGGTGTTCATAAAAACCCGAGAAACAGAACCAAACCGACCAAAAAAATCGATACTTTTTGGTTTTGTTTGGTTTGGTTTGGTTTTAGTTTTGAATTTTAAAAACCGATCAAATTTAGTTTGGTTTTGGTTTTAATAAAAAAATACCGAAAAAAATCGAACCAAACCGACAATAGGAGTAGCTATTTTAAGTTTATTATTACACCTATATATATGTATCAATAGGTCAATTTCAAAATTTTTACGGTGAATGTTAATCGTTTGCACTTTTAGTATAGTTCTTTACCTTTATATTCTAGTTTGATTGGTAGTTTTCTTTTGTTAAGCGTAATATATATAATATTATTATTATAAAAGCACGAATATAATATTGATAGACCAAAATAGCCCTAAAATATTAAGCAGAAGAACTCATAGGAAAATGACATAGCTGTAATAACTTATTTTTTTGGACTACAATAACATCTATTTTAATTTTTTTAATGTTTAAGATTTTAAAGTTAATACAATCTTATCTATTGAATTTTTATTAAAAATATGCAGGAGAGTTTAATAATATCAGTTTCATAAGAATCCTCCATATTGGTAATACATTACCACTTTATAATATTCAATACCAAAAAATAAAAGTAATGCTAAACGGACTGCATAAAGCGTGAAATTGAGAAAAAAATCCCCACGTTAATATATTATTATATTATCTTTATCACGACCCGAAATCCATCAAAGGCCGTGAAGGTGCCGGACACCTCGGTCAGGCAAGCCAGCATTAAATAATTAATTTAACTCTCATTTTTAATATTTTAGAAACCATAATTTCCTTTAATTTAACTAGTAAAAAGTAATCATCACTGAATAAATAAAAGTGTTTACAATTTTTAATATTAAACATCCCATAATCACCCCAGAACCGATGTCACAAGTGCATGAGCAATCACTAGGAGAAACAAATGAAATACAATAACTGTCCGGAATACAAATTTGCACAGAAAGTAAATACAATAATCTGAAGGAGACTCTGCTGGCTGCGGGTCGTCTCGAGAGATGCAGCTCACCTAAGTCTCCGTATCAACCATGCTACTACGCCCACTAGGCTACTAGAGAAACAAAAATGCATAACAAGTGTAGTATGAGTACGAAAACAACGCGTACCCAGTAAGTATCTAGTCTAACCTCGAAGAAGTAGTGACGAGGGACCGACTCCGACACTTACTAGTAGTCCAATAGTATCGGGTACAGTAAAGAGGTGAATAACATGAAACAAAACATATATATGAAATAAGCAAGTATAATCACGTGATACAATTCCCCTCTTTATAATTTTACTCAAGCTCTCATCTAGCAAGTTCCCTCCGAAACTGGAGCATATATAGATATGGTGGTTTTCATTAAGGAAGTTGTCATAATTCAAAACAGGGAAAAATTCCCCAGGTTCATTGGCTTCTAGCAAAATATCACGCACGATTGCATGAGAATAGTATATATATATTGGAAATGCCAAGGCGTACGGTCCGATCCAACATAAAAGTAAACTTTGCACTGCCGAGGGTCGAACGGCACGAACCATAGATGCATCTATTAACCTGCCGAGGCAATTGGCCCGCTTTCATGAGAGTAGTAGAAGTAAGTACCTCGATCGCGAATCATACGTGCGACACGGTCAAATATAGATTTAATGAATTTCCTCGCTCGCGAATCATATATGCGACGCGGTCAAATATGAATTTATTAATAACACAAAATCCTTTTCTTGATTCTTTTCAGATATAGAGACAATTCAACATGAGGCTTTTAAGGTAATTTTCCCCGCTCGCGAACATATATGCGACACGGTTACACATAGATTTCTTACGTTATTATAAGATTCCTCAATTTTTTTTGAAAGTACTAAGTTTAATGGAAGCACTTAAATTCTTAAATTCCTTTATTAAAATACCTTTCAACACAATTATTATGCAACGTCAAATCTTATTTCGCTTCAAGGCAAACAGTAACATCGATAAAAAACAATATCAACAAAGCATGATGTAACCTAAGACTACCCGGACATAGGCATAATAGTAGCTACGCACGGTCTCTCGTCACCTCGTGCGTACGTAACCCCCACAATTAGGAACACATATTTAATTAATTCACCTATGGGGTTAATTCCCTCTTGCAAGGTTAGAAAGGAGACTCACCCCGCTCCAAAGTTACATAATCGGCATTCCATGCCCTTCTGATGACTCAAATCGATGCCAACGCTCCCAAAACTATCCAAATAATGGGCAACCAATGAAAATATACCCTAATACTTATAACAATTCAATTTAGATAAATTTCCAATTCCGCATTGAAAAGTTGACAAAATCGCCCTCGGTTCCACTTGCCTGGATTTCGAAATTTTTCGAAGATAAACTCTATCTTGTAATCTCGCGAACTCAAATATATAATTTACTCTCAATTTCATGTCCAAAATCGTGGTCAAAATCCAATTTCTAGGTTTTCCTCAAAATCCCTTCTACTAATTTCCATGTTAAAACATATACTTAATTGGTGTATTCAACTCAAGCTAGTATAAACCACTTATCTCATGCTTGGTGGTGAAAATGGCACCTCAAAGTTGCTCCAAAATCGGCTCCCATGGAAGAAATGGGGTTGAAATGAACCAGACCCCCGATTTTAAAAACCTCACTGCCTCCAGCATTTCCGCACCTGCGGTCACTTGTCCGCTTCTGCGGTTCCGCAGGTGTGACCCATAATCTGCTTCTACGGTCCTCCTCCAGCCCCTCAACATCCCCATCTGCGCCCTTCCTTCCGCAGGTGCGGTCCCGCTTCTGCGGCGACATGACTGTATCTACGGTGCTAGCTCTCCTAGCCTAGATCGCACCTGCAACCCTCGTGGCCGCTTCTGCGGCGCCGCACCTGCGGCCAAAACCTCGCAGGTGTGGTTACACCAGAAGCCGAGCTGCTTCAGCCCTTCCTCCTAGTCCAAGTTCGATCCGTTTACCATTCAGAATCCACTCGGGGCCCTCGGGACCTCAACCCATTATACCAACACATCCCAAAACACATTATGAACTTAGTCGAGCCTTCAAATCACATCAAACAACGCTAAAATCACGAATCACGCCCTAATTCAAACTTGATGAACTTTAGAACTTCAAACTTGTTCATTCGATGCCGAAACCTATCAAATCACGTCCGATTGACCTCAAATTTTGCAAACAAGTTATATTCGACATTACGTACCTACTCCAACTTGCGGAATTAGAATACGACCTCGATATCAAAAAGTCCACGTTCGGTCAAACTTCTCAAAAACCTTCAAATTTCTAACTTTAGCCAAATGACTCCAAAATGACCTACAGACCTCCAAATTCACTTCCGATCGCGCTCCCAATACCAGAATCACCATACAGAGCTACTCGCAGAATCAGAATCCCAAACGGACATCGACAACACTGAAAGTCACTTCAACCCAAACATATGAAATTCTTCCAAATGTACTAACTTCCATAATAGGCACCGAAATGCTCCCGGGTCATTCAAAACCCAATCTGAACATACGCCCAAGTCCAGAATCATCATACAAACATGCTAGAACCTTAAAATCCTTATTCTGAGGTAGTTTACTCAAAAATCCAATCTTAGTCAATCCTGCCAACTTAAAGCTTTCGAAATGAGAATTTTCTTTCCAAATAAATTCCAAACTTCCCGAAATTCAATTCCGACCATGCGTACAAGTCATAATACCTGAAGTGAAGCTGCTCAGGGCCTCAAACTGCTGAACGACGCGCTTGGGCTCAAAATTAACGGTCGGGTCGTTACAATAATGAACCACTTTCCTACTCGAATAATTTTTTTATTATTAATTTTTCATGTAATATAGAAAATTATACCCAATTATTAAAGAACAACTAAGAAATTTTTTTAAGAATATAAATGTGTGAGAAAAGAAAGAAAAATATTGGTAAGTGTAACGACCCGCCCGGTCGTTTCATGAGTGCAACCCAGCTTCCCCCGTTTCTGCTCCCTTATGTGTTGTTAAGTTGTATTGGATCATATTGTGCTGGTTGTGTTGTGTTAGGAGCGGTCTTAGAGTGGAATGAGACACTTAGTCTCTTAAGTTGGCCTTTGGAAAAGCCAACCGGAAGTTGACTTGCGGGTAAATAATCTCGGAATTGGGTTTTTATGTTTGGATAGCTTCGTCAGGAGGAGCATGATCGGAATGTATTTTGGAGGTCCGTGGTAGATTTAAGCTTGAATTTGCGAAATTGGAATTTTGGTATTTTTTGGTTGGCAGTGGAAATCTTGATATCGGGGTCAGATTGGAATTTCGGAAATTAGAGTAGGTCCGTTGTACCATTTGTGACGTGTGTGCAAAATTTCAGGTCATTCGGATGAGGTTTGATAGGTTTTCACGTCGTTTGCAGAATTCGGAAGTTTTGGAATCCTTAGGCTTGAATCCGAGGGTGATTTGATGTTTTGATATTGTTTAGAGTGTTCGAAGGTTGGAACAAGTTTGAATAGTGATATGTGACTTGTTCGTATTTTTGATTGAGGTCCCGGGGGGCCTCGGGATGAATTCAGAAGGTTGTCGGAAAGTTTGGTCTTGAAATTGAGCAGCTTCAGCTGCTGTTTCTGTCATAACCGCACATGCGGATTGGGGGCCGTAGGTGCGAGCCGCAAAAGCAGAAAGGAGACTGCAAAAGCGGTGATGGTCACAGGAGCAGAGGTCTTGACCGCATCTGCGAGCCCGCAAGTGCGAGACCTGGGTCGCAGGTGCGGCATCTGAGGAGTTAAGTGAATTATGCAGGTGCGGATTCCTGGGCGCAGAAGCGGCCAGCAGGTGCGAAATATTGTCCGCAGGTGCGGAAATCGCTGGGCAGAAAGTATAAAAGGCCCTCTTCGCAAAATTTGGTCATTTTTCCACCATTTGTGTTCGGACTCGGAGCTTTTTGAGAGGATTCGAGGGGTAACACTTGGAGGTAAGGTTTTTGAACTCAATACTCGATTCTACGGAAATTTCTTACTGATTAGACATGAAATTAGTGGGATTTAAGGGTTAAAATTGAGGGATTAGAGCTTGAAATTAGAGAGTTTAAATTGGGGATTTGAGGGGCCATTTAGGTCCGATTTTGATATTCTTGGTATGTGTAGACTCGTGGGAGGATAAGGTTTCTACTGATGTGATTTTTATCGGATTCTGAGACGTGGGCCCGGGGGTCGGGTTTGGCCAATTTCGAGATTTTTGATGTAATTTGATTATTTTCGTGTGGGCTTTGTTCCATTAGCATATATTGATGTTATGATTTTGATTTTTGATAGATTCGGGGAGATTTGAGGCCGAGTCGAGTGGCAAAGGCATCGTAAAGTAGATTTTCATCCGGTTTGAGGTAAGTAACGATTGCAAATCTAGACCTGAGGGTATGAAACCCCGAAATTTCGTACTGTTTGGATAAATGAGGTGACACACATTCTAGGTGACGAGCGTGTGGGCGTGCACCCGTAGGGATTGTGACTTGGTCCGTCCCGTTGCAGCTGTAGAGTTGCTTATTTTGATAAACTCTATGTGATATTTATGTGTTTTAGAAATGAATCTGTTAATTTGGGCTGAATGCCATGTTTGGGGCCTTGTGCCAAACTGTTTGGACCCTCCGGGGTATTTTACTACTTTTCTCACACTGTTTTGATTCGAAAGCATATCCTTAGTCATGATTTTTACCTGTATACTTTGATTCAGTTTCATTTCTCTGTTTTAAATATATGAAAGTTGTTTGGGCTGAGTTCCCTTATTTTTCACTGAGGTGCCGAGTGGCTGCGAGGTTGATGACTGAGAGAGGCCGAGGCCTGATGGTGAGGATTATATATTTATGGATCGGGCGGCACGCTGCGGCGATATTTATATGTATATGGATCGGGCTGCACGCCACAGTGATATGTTGGATCGGGCTGTATGCCGTAGCGATATAGCGTTTGGGCTGTAGGAGCCGCTCCGGAGTCTGCACACCCCAGTGAGTGCAGTCGACTATATATATATATTTACGGATAGGGCTGCACGCTGCAACGGTTATCATTATGAGATATCTATTGAGCGTGAGTGCTGATTGATGAGAGTTAAGTCACGAGTGACTGAGAGGCTTGCCCGAGAGGCTATATATATGAGTGATACTTTGTCCGAGGGGCTTGTTTATGAACTTACTGTTTTCACCCTTCTTTTATGCTGAGCTTCTATTGAAAAAAGTTGAACAAATGTTTTTATTAACTTCCATTCAAACTGGAGTTTTTTACGAGATGTTCGGAAATTGATCCACGGATTTGACTTTGATATTTCTATTGAGATTCTATGTTAGATTATGTATATGATATAAATGCTCGTCACTCCACTCAACCTTTATTTACTTTGGTTACTTACTGAGTTGGCGTACTCACGTTAATCCCTGCACCTTGTGTGCAGATCCAGGTGCCAAAGCATCCGAGTGAGAGTATTCAGCAGCTTCTGAGTATTTTCGGAGATAACAATGTAGCTGCACGGCGTTCGCAGCCCTGCCTTTCTCCTTCCTATCCTTAGTGTTATTTATTTCAGTCTTTTCTTGTATTGAGTAGACAGTACTAGACAATATCTTAGTGGCTCATGACTAGTGACACCAGGATCGGGCAGTGTGGATGTATTTGCGTATTTGTTTTTTTCTTCGCGTATTTTGTTATATTAAAATGAAAGACTTGTGATCATAACTGATTTAGAAATAAATTTACGAAAGTCCTTTATGTTATTAGTGTTGAATCGTCTTGCCTAGTACTGTGATAGGCGCCATCACGATCGGGGTGGTTTGGGGTCGTGACAAGTTAGTATTAGAGCCTAGGTTACATAGGTCTCACGGGTCATGAGCTGGTTTAGTAGAGTCTCGCGGATCGGTACGG
This sequence comes from Nicotiana attenuata, assembly GCF_001879085.1. Lineage (NCBI taxonomy): Eukaryota > Viridiplantae > Streptophyta > Magnoliopsida > Solanales > Solanaceae > Nicotiana > Nicotiana attenuata. The sequence continues at coordinate 51,677 of NW_017671348.1, read as the reverse complement.
AGACGTCTGTACTTATCCTAGGGAGGCTGCAAAACCTTTAGGAAAAACTTCACATTCTTGAAATTCCTGTCGTGCGAATATGTTGATTCGAGTACTAAACTTCTGTTATTCTATTCTCTCACAGATGGTGAGGACACGTGCTACCAGTCAGGACGGATGACTACCAGTTGGGGTCCCTAGAGGCCGAGGTCAAGGTCGAGGCCGTGGTAGGGGCAGGGGTGTAGCCCGTACAGCAGATGGGGCAGCACCTGCAGATCCACCAGCCGCCCCAGTTCATGATCAGATTCCAGTGGGGGATGCTCCAGTAGGGCCAGCTCAGGCACCCGCTGTGCGTATTGTTATTCCGGGTCTTCAGGAGACCTTGGCTCAGATCTTGACCGTGTGCACTAGTCTTGCTCAGGCGGTCGCAATTTTTACTATAGCAACCACTTCTCAGGCCGGGGGAGGCACTCAGACTCCCACCGCCCGCACACCCGAGCAGGTTGTTCAGGGATTACAGACACCGGAGGCACCACCAGCCTAGCCGGTCGCACCTGCTCAGGATTTTGTAGTACCAGTTATACCTGAGGATGAGCAGCATCGATTGGAGAGGTTTGGTAGACTTCAGCCTCCGATTTTCAGTGGTGCAGAGGGCGAGGATGCCCAGGGTTTATTGGACAAGTGTTAGAGGATTCTTCGTACAACGGGTATACTGGAGACCAGTGGGGTCGCATTTACTACTTTTCAGTTTTCTAGAGATGCCTTCACTTGGTGGGAGGCTTATGAGAGGTGTAGGCCTGTTGGTGCAACGCCCCTTACCTGACAGCAGTTCTCCGCTCTCTTTTTGGAGAAGTATATGCCACAGTCTCGCAGGGAGGAGCTGCACAGGCAGTTTGAGCAGTTGCGTCAGGATGATATGACTATGATGCAGTATGAGATGAGGTTCTCAGAGTTAGCTCGTTATGCTGTTTGGTCGGTTCCTACGGATAAAGAGAGGATCAGGAGGTTCATTGATGGCCTTACATATCAGCTTCGGATTCTCATGACCAGAGAGAGGGTGTCAGGTGCTACATTTGACGAGGTTGTTGATATTGCCCGCGAGATTGAGTCAGTTTGTCGCCAGGAGCAAGATGAGAGGGGCCCAAGAGGCCTCGGGGATCTAGTAGTTTTGGTGGTGTTCCTTCGAGAGGTAAGTTTTAGTACGGCAGAGGCCGTCCATTCAGACATGCTCAGTCAGCCCGCCCAGTTCATTGTGGGGCATCATCGGGTCATGGTTCTCACAATTCTCATTAGGGACATTCATCACTTAGTGCCCTACCAGCCCAGAGTTCGTCCCGTGCTCCATCAGTTCAGGGCTCTTCCATGCCAGGACCTTCTACTGGTCATCCCAGTGCTAGGGGTTCCCTTCAGTCCCCGCTCCCAGCACCAGAGAGTTGTTATGAGTATGGAGAGTTTGGACATATGAGGAGGTAGTGTCCTCATCTTCTCGGGGGTCCATCTCAGCAGAGGAGTCAGTCCTCGACTTCAGCTCCAGTTACTTCACAACCCGCCCAGGCAGCTAGGGGTGGGGGTTAGTCAGCCAGGGGTCGCCCTAGAGAGGGAGGCCGATCAAGTGGCGGTCAGGCCCATTTCTATGCCCTCCCAGCCAAACCAGATGCCATTGCTTCAGATGCGGTGATTACAGGTATTGTCTCAGTTTGCCACAGAGATGCCTCTGTGTTATTTGATCCTGGTTCCACCTTTTCATATGTGTCATCGTATTTTGCTCGTTATTTGGATACGCCCCGTGAGTCTCTTATTTCCTCTGCTCGTGTATCTACTCAGGTGGGCGATACTATTATTGTGGACCGCGTATATCGGTCGTGTGTGGTGACTATTAGGGGTCTGGAGACCTGGGTGGACCTTTTGTTGCCGTGTATGGTGGACTTTGATGTGATATTAGTGTCGGGCTATATTGGACTGTCATGCTAAGACAGTGACGTTGGCTATGCCGGGTGTACCATGGATTGAGTGGCGAGGTTCGACTGATTTTGTCCCCAGTAGGGTGATTTTGTTTTTGAAGGCCTAGCGGATGGTTGGGAAAGGTTGTCTTTCTTATTTAGCGTTTGTGAGGGATGTTAGTGCAGAGATGCCTAGTATCGATTCTGTTCCAGTAGTGAGGGACTTTCCCGATGTGTTTCCTGCAGACCTGCCGGTCATGCCCCCGGATAGGGATATTGATTTTGGGATTGATCTTGTGCCGGGCACTCAGCCCATTTCTATTCCACCGTATCGTATGGCACCGGCGGAGTTAAAGGAGCAGCTTTAGGAACTCCTTGATAAGGGGTTTATTCGGCCTAGTGTGTCGCCTTGGGGTGCGCCTGTTCTATTTATAAAGAAGAAGGATGGCACAATGAGGATGTGCATTGATTACAGGCAGTTGAACAGAGTTACAATCAAGAATAAGTATTCTTTGCCTCGTATTGATGATTTATTCAACCAGCTTCAGGGAGCGAGGGCGTTCTACAAGATTGATCTCTGGTCAGGGTATCACCTGTTGAAGATCAGGGACTCGGATATTCTTAAGACGGCTTTCAGGACCAGATATGGTCATTATGAGTTCCTTGTGATGTCTTTTGGGCTGACCAATGCCCCAGCAGCGTCCATATATTTGATGAACACCGTATTTCGGCCTTATCTCGACTCGTTTGTTATTGTATTCATTGATGATATTCTGGTGTACTTGCATAGTCAGGAGGAGCACGCGGAGCATTTGAGAGTGGTATTGCAGCGGTTGAGGAAGGAGAAGCTTTATGCAAAGTTCTCCAAGTATGAGTTTTGGCTCAGTTTACTGGCTTTCTTAGGGCACGTGGTGTCCAGTGAGGTATTCAGGTTGATCCGAAGAAGATAGAGGCAGTTCAGAGTTGGCCCAGACCATCCTCAGCCATAGAGATTCACAGCTTTCTTGGTTTGGCAGGTTATTACCGTCGGTTCGTTCAGGGATTTTCATCTATTGCATCACCCTTGAAAAAATTTACTCAAAAGGGTGCTCCATTCAGGTGGTCGGATGAGTGTGTGGCGAGCTTTCGGAAGCTCAATACTGCCTTGACCATAGCTCTAGTGTTAGTTTTGCCTTCAGCTTCAGGTTCATATACAGTGTATTGTGATGCTTTGAGAGTTGGTATTGGGCGTGTGTTGATGCAGGTGGGTAGAGTGATTGCTTATGCTTCTCGTCAGTTGAAGCCCCATGAGAAGAACTGCCCTGTTCATGATCTAGAGTTGGCCGCCATTGTTCACGCGTTGAAGATTTGGAGGCATTATCTGTATGGTGTGTCTTGTGAGGTGTTCACTGATCATCGTAGCCTCCAGCACTTGTTCAAGCAGAAAGATCTCAATTTAAGGCAGCGTTGATGGTTGGAGCTGATAAAGGACTATGATATCACTATCTTGTACCATCCGGGGAAGGCCAATGTAGCGGCTGATGCTTTGAGTAGGAAGGCAGTGAGTATGGGTAGTTTGGCATATATTCCTATTGGGGAGAGACCTCTTGCAGTTGATGTTCAGGCCTTGGCCAATCGGCTCGTGAGGTTGGGTATTTCGGAGCCTAGTCGGGTCTTAGCTTGCGTGATTTCTCGGTCTTCCTTGTTTGATCGCATCAGAGAGCGCCAGTATGATGATCCTCATTTGCTTGTCCTCAAGGACAGGGTTCAGCACGACGATGCCAGAGATGTGACTATTGGTGATGATGGGGTATTGAGGATGCAGGGCCGGATATGTGTGCCCAATGTAGATGTGCTTCGAAAGTTGATTCTGGAGGAGGCCCACAGCTCACGGTATTCCATCCATCCGGGTGCTGCGAAGATGTATCAAGATTTGAGACAGCATTACTGGTGGAGGAGAATGAAGAAGGATATTGTGGGATTTGTAGCTCAGTGTCTCAATCGTCAGCAGGTGAAATATGAGCATCAGAGACCGGGTGGCATATTTCAGCGGATAGATATTCCAGAGTAGAAGTGGGAGCAGATCACCATGGACTTTGTAGTTGGGCTCCCGCAGACTTTGAGGAAGTTTGATGCTATTTGGGTGATTGTGGATCGGCTGACCAAGTCCGCGCACTTCATTCCTGTGTGTACTACCTATTCTTCAGAGCAGTTAGCATAGATTTACTCCGAGAAATTGTTCGCCTGCATGGTATTCCAGTTTCCATCATTTCAGACAGAGGTACTCAGTTTACTTTGCAGTTTTGGAGATCCGTACAGCGAGAGTTGGGTACTCAGGTTGAGTTGAGCACAACTTTTTACTCTCAGATGGATGGGCAGTCCGAGCGCACTATTCCGATATTGGAGGACATGTTGCGCGCTTGTGTCATGGATTTTGGAGGTTCATGGGATCATTTTTTACCGCTCGCGAAGTTTGCATATAACAACAGCTATCAGTCGAGTATCCAGATGGTTCCATATGAGGATTTATATGGGAGACGGTGTAGATCTCCAGTTGGTTGGTTTGAGCCGGGGGAGGCTAGGCTTTTGGGTACAGACTTGGTACAGGATGCTTTGGACAAGGTGAAAGTGATTCAGGAGCGGCTTCGTACGGCGCAATCGAGACAGAAGAGTTATCCTGACAGGAAGGTTCGCGATGTGTCTTACAGGGTTGAGGAGAAGGTTCTACTGAAGGTCTCACCCATGAAGGGTGTTATGAGATTTGGGAAGAAGGGTAAATTGAGTCCTAGGTTCATTGGGCCTTTTTAGGTGCTTCGGAGGATTGGGGAGGTGGCTTATGAGCTGGTTTTTCCACCTAGCTTGTCGACCGTGCATCCGGTATTCCATGTTTCTATGCTCCGGAAGTATATTGGTGATCCGTCTCATGTTTTGGATTTCAGCACGGTTCAGTTAGACGGAGATTTGACTTATGATGTGGAGCCAGTGGCTATTTTGGAGCGACAGATCCGAAAATTGAGATCAAAGGATATAGCTTCCGTGAAAGTGCAATGGAGAGGTCGGCCCGTGGAGGAGGCTACCTGGGAGATCGAGCGGGAGATGCGGAGCGGATATCCTCACCTATTTGAGGCTTCAGGTATGTTTCTTGACTCGTTCGAGGACGAACATTTATTTAAGAGGGGGAGGATGTAACGACCCGGCCGGTCGTTTCATGAGTTGCAACCTTGTTTCCCCCATTTCTGCTCCCTTATGTGTTGTTCAGTTGTATTGGATCATATCGTGTTGGTTGTGTTGCGTTAGGAGCGGTCTTAGAGTGGAATGAGACACTTAGTCTCTTAAGTTGGCCTTTTAGTTGGAAAAGCCAACCGGAAGTTGACTTGTTGGTAAATGATCTCGGAATTGGGTTTTTATGGTTCAAATAGCTTTGTTAGGTGATTTGGGACTTATGAGCCTGACCGAATGTATTTTGGAGGTCCGTGGTAGATTTAGGCTTGAATTGGCGAAATTGAAATTTTGGAATTTTCCGATTGGCAGTGGAAATCTTGATATCGGGGTCAGATTGGAATTCCAAAAATTGGAGTAGCTCCGTCGTGTCATTTGTGATGTGTGTGCAAAATTTTAGGTCATTCGATGAGGTTTGATAGGTTTTCACGTCGTTTGCAGAATTCGGAAGTTTTGGAATCCTTAGGCTTGAATCCGAGGGTGATTTGATGTTTTGATGTTGTTTTGAGTGTTCCGAAGGTTGGAACAAGTTTGAATAGTGATATGTGACTTGTTCGTATTTTTGGTTGAGGTCCCGGGGGGCCTCGAGATGAATTCGGAAGGTTGTCGGAAAGTTTGGTCTTGAAATTGAGCAGCTTCAGCTGTTGTTTCTATCATAACCGCACATGCGGATTGGGGGCCGCAGGTGCGAGCCGCAGAAGCGGAAAGGAGACCGCAAAAACGGTGATGGTCGCAGGAGGGGAGGTCTTGACCGCATCTGCGAGCCCGCAGGAGCGAGAACTGGGCCGCAAGTGCAGCGTCTGAGGAGTTAAGTGAATTCTGCAGGTGCGGATTCCTGGGCGCAGAAGCAGCCTGCAGGTGTGAAATATTGTCCGCAGGTGCGGAAATCGCTGGGTAGAAAGTATAAAAGGCCCTCTTCGCGAAATTTGGTCATTTTTCCACCATTTGTGTTCGGACTTGGAGCTTTTTGAGAGGAATTGAAGAGGGATTCGTGGGCTAACACTTGGAGGTAAGGTTTTTGAACTCAATACTCGATTCTATGGCAATTTCTTACTGACATGAATTTAGTGGAATTTAAGGGTTAAAATTGAGGGATTAGGGCTTGAAATTGGAGAGTTTAAATTGGGGATTTGAGGGTCCATTTGATGTCCAATTTTGATGTTCTTGGTATGTGTAGACTCGTGGGAGGATAAGGTTTCTAGTGATGTGATATTTATCAGATTTCGAGACGTGGGCCCGGGGGTCGAGTTTGGCCAATTCTGGGATTTTTGATGCAATTTGATTATTTTCGCATGGGCTTTGTTCCTTTAGCATATATTGATGTTATGATTCTGATTTTTGATAGATTCGAGGCGATTTGAGGCCGAGTCGAGTGGAAAAGGCATCGCGGAGTAGGTTTTTCATCCGGTTTGAGGTAAGTAACGATTGTAAATCTAGACCTGAGGGTATGAAACCCCGGAATTTCGTACTATTTGGATAAATGAGGTGACACACATGATAGGTGACGGGCGTGTGAGCGTGCACCCGTAGGGATTGTGACTTGGTCCGTCCCGTGGCAACTGTAGAGTTGCTTATTTTTATAAACTCTATATGATATCTATGTGTTTTAGAAATGGATCTGTTAATTTGGGCTGAATGCCATGTTTGGGGCCTTGTGCCGTATTGTTGGGACCCTCAGGGGTATTTTACTACTTTCCTCACACTGTTTTGATTCGAAAGCATATCCTAAGTCACGATTTTTACCTGTTTACTTTGATTCAGTTTCATTTCTCTGTTTTAAATATATGAAAGTTGTTTGGGCTGAGTTCCCTAATTTTTCACTAAGATGCCGAGTGGCTGCGAGGTTGATGACTGAGAGAGGCCGAGGGCCTAACGGTGAGGATTATATATTTATGGATCGGGCTGCATGCTGCATCAACATTTATATGTATATGGATTAGGCTGCACGCCTTAGCGATATGTTGGATCGGGCTGCACGCCGCAGCAATATAGCGCTTGGTCTGTAGGAGCCCCTCCGGAGTCTGCACACCCCCAGTGAGCGCAATTGACTATATATATATTTACGGTTCGGGCTGCACGCCGCATCGGTTATCATTATGAGATATCTATTGAGCAGGAGTGCTGAGTGTGAGTGCTGATTGATGAGAGTTGAGTCACGAGTGACTGAGAGGCTTGCCCGAGAGGCTATATATGAGTGATACCTTGCCCAAGGGGCTTGTTTGTGAACTTACTATTTTAACCCTTCTTTTATGCTGAGCCTCTATTGAAAAATATTGAACAAATATTTGTAACGATCCGACCGGTCGTTTTTAGCTTTTGCACATCGCTCGCCAGTTCTCGGGCATGGCTAGCCCCGTGTGATGTATTATGACTTATGTAAATCATTGGTTTTGGTTTTCAGGGTAATCGGAAAGAATTTGGAAGAACAGTTCTCAGTTTGAAGCTTGAAATTTGAAAGGCTTGACCAAGTTTTGACTTGTTTGTATATGATCTCGGATTGGAATTTTTATGGTTTGGTTAGCTCCGTTAGGTGATTTGGGACTAGGGAGCGTGATCGGAATGCATTTTGGAGGTCCGTGGAAGGTTTAGGCTTGAATTGGCGAAATTGAGATTTTGGCGTTTTCCGGTTGATAGGTGAAATTTTGATATAGGGGTCGGAATGGAATTCCAGAAGTTGCAGTAGCTCTGTTGTGTCATTTGGGACGTGGGTGCAAATTTTTAGGTCATTCGGACGTGGTTCGATAGACTTTTTGATCGAAAGCGGAATTTAGATGATTTTAGAATTCTTAGGCTTGAATCCGATGCAAATTTGGTGTTTTGATGTTGTTTTGAGCGTTTCAAAGGTTGGAGCCAGTTTGAATGATGTTACGGGATATGTTGGCATGTTTGGTTGAGGTCCCGAGGGCCTCGGATGAGTTTCGGGTGGTTAAACGGACCAATTGCATGTTTGAAAAATTGCAGAGTTGGCTTCAGTTCTGTTGCAGACTTTTGCTCTCTGCGATCGCGTAGTAAGGTTCGCGATTGCATAGGCCTATTAAGGGCAACTGGGAAATTTGTCTTATGCGATCGCCAATTTGGGTTTGCGATTGCGTAGGTCTGTGGTTTTGGCTATCGCAACCACGTGGATAGGGTCGCGATCGCGAAGAAGGATTTGAAGCGGTCGTGAGGTGAAGGATTTTCTCTACGCGATCGCGTAGTGAGGGACGCGTTCGCGATGATTGATGAGTTTGTTGTTCGCGATCGCGTGTGTTGTTCCGCGATCGCGTAAGGTAAGTTGAGGGGCAGTTTATTTTTGTGCTTCGCGATCGCGAGGCAATTTCCGCGATCGCGATTAAGGAATTTTAAGTGCTGGGCAGAATGTTTTAAATGCTCATTTCCGCGATTTTGAGGCTAAGTTCCTCCATTTTTGGGCAATTTTGAAGCTTCTTGAAGGGAATTGAAGAGAGAATCAAGGGGGAACACTTGGAGGTAAGATTTATGGACTTTATACTCGATTCTTATATGAATTCTACCTAATTAATCATGGAATTTAAGCCTAGTATTGAAGAACTAGGGCTTGTAATTGCAGACCTAGAATTTGGGATTTGAGGGGCCATTTGAGGTCCGATTTTGATGTTCTTGATATGTATAGACCAGCGAGAGGATGAGGATTTCATAAATATTAATTTTGTCGGGTTCCGAGATGTGGGCCCCGGGGCCGGATTTGGTCAAATTCGGGATTTTTTGTATAAATTGGATATTTTCGAGTGGGCTTTGTTCCCTTAGCATATTTTGATGGTATAAATCTGTATTTGGTTAGATTTGGAGCAATTGGATACCGATTCGAGGGGCAAAGGCATCGCGGGCTAGAGTTTGGGCCGGATTTGAGGTGAGCAATGACTTTAAATGTTGTCCTGAGGGTATAAAACCCCGAATTTGCACATCGTGGTGCTATATTGAGGTGACGCACACGCTAGATGATGAGCGTGGGGTCGTGCACTGTTGGGGATTGTGACGTAGTCCATCCTGAATGATTGTTTTACCGCGCATTTGATTGAAAACTATTTGCTATCATTATGTGTTGGGCTGAATGCCATATTTGCGCCTTGTGCCAACTATTTGGACCCTTAGGGAATTTTTACTGATATTTCCTCACTATTTGACTTTATTCTTGTACTTAGTCATGTTATATACCACTGTTTTCATAACTCAGCCATGCTTACTCTGTTTAAATACATTAAATGATATTTTTAAATGATAATTAGGCCAAGCACCATATTTTACTGTTGCCCGAGTGGCTTATGAGATTCTGACTGAGTAAGGCCGAGGGCCTGTGTGTGTGAGGATATGCTGAGTTGTTGATATGAGGCCGAGAGCCTATTGATGATGCCATGAGATGGCTTGATATTGCACTTGGACCGTAAGGGGCTCCTTCCGGAGTCTGTACACCCCCCCAGTGAGCGCGGTTACCCATTGTGATATGAGATATAGCCCGAGGGGCTGGTATTGTTCCATGTGTTTGCCCGAGGGGCTGGTATTGTTCCATGTGGTTGCCCGAGGGGCTGTTTCTGTTGGTATTGTGCCCGAGGGGCTGATTCTGTTGATATTGTACACGAGGGGCGGTTCTTTAGGTGTTATCTTTTCTAGTTGCCTGTCCTTTACTTGCTTAACTGTTAAAAAGGCATTTTGAAGAAGCTTAAATTTAATTAAAGTGACTTTACATATTTTCACTGTTTCACTGCTTTTACTGGCTTTTACTGCTTCGTTATAGCCTGTTGATGTGCCTTTACGCGATTTCTTATTACTCGATCTGCATTTATTATTATTATTCGCTGAGTTGGAGTACTCACTTTACTCCCTGCACCTTGTGTGCAGTTTCAGGTATTTTTGAACCCGGTAGCGGGTATTGGTTGTTCAGAGGCAGAGTCATCGGAGTTTAGCAAGATAGGTGCCCGACGTTCGCAGCACTGCTTTTCTCCCTCTTCCTTTCATTAGACTGTATCTAGTGCATTTTTAGAATTTCCGTTGTGTTTAGACCTTAGTAGATGCTCGTGACCGGTGACACCCCGATATCGGACTATGTTTATTCCGCAACTGTACTATTTCACCTTATTTTGGGATTATGATTATGTTAAAGACTTAATTTGTATTATCTTAATTGCTGAAAATGAATTGGGAGTGTGTCGGCTGGCCTTGTCTTCACGAGAGGCGCCATCACGACCGGGTCTTGGTTTAGGGTAGTGACAATGTCTTAATTAATTTTCATTGAAACTGGAGTTTTTTATGAGATGTTCGGAAATTGATCTACGGATTTGACTTTGATATTTCTATTGAGATTCTATGTTAGATTATGTATAAGATTTAAATGCTCGTCACTGCACTCAGCCTTTATTTACTTTGGTTACTTACTAAGTGGCGTACTCACGTTACTCCCTGCACCTTGTATGCAGATCCAGGTGCTAGAGCATCCGAGTGAGAATATTCAGCAGCTTCTGGGTATTTCCGGAGATAGCAAGGTAGCTGCACGACGTTCGCAACCCTGCCTTTTTCCTTCCTATCCTTAGTGTTATTTATTTCAGTCTTTTCTTGTATTAAGTAGACAGTAGTGATCAATATCTTAGTGGCTCATGACTAGTGACACCAGGATCGGATAGTGTGGATGTATTTGCGTATTTGTTTTTTCCCTCGCGTATTTTGTTATATAAAAATAAAAGACTTGTGATCATATCTGATTTGGAAATGAATTTACAAACGATCTTTATGTTATTAGTGTTGAATCATCTTGCCTAATACTGTGATAGGCGCCGTCACGACTGGGATGGTTTGGGTTCGTGACAGTAAGAGCTAATACCACCAAGGATTTTGCAAATATAAAGATCTAAAAGTGGAATGTCATCGATCTTTTTGCTCTTTGAAAATAAAATTTGTGGTGGATAAAATTATAATCACGGTTAAATATTCAAACATGAGATGAACTAATATTACGAATCTAAATCAACAGAAAATAACTACATTTTATGTTAAAACTAAATAATTAAATCTTTCAATTAATTATTTAGTAATATAATCCAATTAAATTATTTTTTAAATTTATCATATGAGTAAAATTAGTTTTCAAGTTGAAAAAAATAATATTAAGAAGGTCATACAAGTGTTTGAGGAAGCAAAATCAAAGCTAAATCCTAAATAAGAATAAGCCTTCAAGACTACATTATAAAAAATCGATCCTGGTATAGCAGGATTATCCTTAGTAGATGCCTTCGGCGAAATCGAAATAATATTCCTATGTCATGCATTACTTGCAAATGTTAGATCAAGAGGCATGACATTGTTAACAATAAGAACAAGTGGTGTACCAGCAATAATTTTATTATGAGGTCGTACAACTCACTTTAGATTTGATATACCTCTTCAAATAATTAAAATAACGATCACAAATATATAAAATCAGATCAATACTACTAAATTTATAAGGAAAGCAAAAGTGATAATATGGGATGAAGTGCTTTTGGCTAAGCGTCAAACAATCGCCCAGAGTTTTAGAGATATATTGGATATCGATGAACCGCTTGGTAGAAAAGTAATAGTTTGGGAGGTGATTTCTGTCAAGTACGATCAGTAGTTCCAAACTTGACCAAAGCAGAATATGTAAAAGCTAGCTTGCCAAAATTATACTTATGACCTCAAATGAAAAATATTCAAATGACAAGAAATATAAAAGTAAGAGTAGATCCATCATTCAGTGACTTCTTGCTTTGTGCCGGAAACGAAGAAGAACATCCAATAAAAGATGATTTGCTTCTTCTAGAACACTTGGTTATCAACCCTAATGGTAATAGCAGTGCATTTAATAAGGAAAATATTTTTCATCATTAGATTAAAACGCAATTTGTGCAAATTACAAGATAGAAATTAAAGAGCTATCCTAGCTAGCAGCAATGAATATGTTGATCAACTAAATAAAAGGTTAATTGCTAAGTGTAATGGTAAAAACAAAATATTTTTTTAGTTTTGACTCAATAGAAGATGATACCAACAATAACTACCAAGAAGAATACTTAAATACTTTAATAGCAATTGGCCTTCTACCATATATGTTTGTTGTCAAGTTCATTATTTCTTATGTATGTTAGTGTCACCATATATATATATATAGTTAAAATTGATCTTCCATGTATGCCCGTCATGCTACTAAAAACTTAGATCCACTGAATAGCTTATGTAATAGTACACATATGGTATATAGAAGTTTTGACAATAATGTCATACATGCAGAACTGATGATACTGGTCAATGTGCCTCTAAGTATGTGTTTATCCCCGAATTCAACCTTCATCTTTCGAAACTAAAGAATATCTCTTAAATTTGTGTGTAAATAATTTTCATTATGTTTATGTTTTGTAGTTATAATAAATAAAGCACAAGGACAAACATCCTAAATATTGAACTATATTGATCACAATATGTTTTCTTACACGAATAAATATATGTTGCACTTTCAAGAGAGATATCAATATCGACAACAAGAGTTCTGGTTATGAAAAAGTAACCAAACCATTAGAAGGAAATATATACAAAAAAATACTGCGTATCAAGAAGTGTTCGGTAATATACCGTTACATTAGATACCTTTAAACTATAATACATAATTATCTACTTAACATGACTAAAATTGATCATTTATGTAAGTTCTGATGATACCCTTTCATTTTGAATTCACGTATTATGCTAATGTAACAATATTTTTTGGCATTTAGATGATTGTTGTAGTATTATATATAAAATTTCTCACATTAATTAAATTTTACTATTTCTTCATATAAATAAATATTTAAACCATCATGTGCCATTATTAACGTGCAACACACGTTTATAGATACTAATACTATATTAAAAGCACGAATACCTTAGAGAAATATCGTTCGCCTTTATTACCCTTTAAACATTAACATCACATTAGATAAAATAGTCGTTTTATTTCCCCAATTTTTAGGATTTCGGAATAAACTAAATCTTGTATTAAATTTTTCCTTATTTTAACTATATAATATAATAAAAAATGTACTCCAATATAAAAGTACACGAAAATCATATATGTTCCATAAACAATTCTTATTGATCGAGCACGTTCCCTTTCTTTTAGATTTAGGAGTCCGTTTTTTCTTTTATCTCTTATTTTACATAACTATAAGTAGTTATACTGAATATTAGAAAGAAATTTAAAGATAAACATTAGCTACAACTACTTGTCAAGAAAATAAGTTCTCAAACTCGGTGAGGCGCGGATTTCTTATTCAATATTGGACGGTGTCACGACCCCAAACCATCCCGGTCGTGATGGCGCCAATCGCAGTACTAGGCCAGCCGATTCAATACTTGAAACATAAAGGTCTTTTTCTTAATACATTTACTAATCAAATATCATCGCAAATCTATCGTTTTAATATATCAAAATAAGCGGAAACAAGTAAGCAAAAACATCAACACTGTCCGATCCCGGTGTCACTAGTCACGAGCCACAAGAATATACAATCTGATACTGTCTACTCAATACAAGATGAGACTGAAACATATAATACTAAAAGATAGGAAGGAGAAAGGCAGGGTTGCGGACGCCGTGCAGCTACCTTGATATCTCCGGAGAATACTCTGCGGGCAAAGATCAGCTCTCACTCGGATTACCTGGCACCTGGATCTGCACACAAGGTGCAGAGAGTAATGTGAGTACGCCAACTCAGTAAGTAACAATTATAAATAAAGGCCGAGTGCAGTGACGAGCATTTAAAATCAGAGGAAATAGCGAGATCAAATCAGTAGATAAATTCTGAAAATTCACTAAAAAAAACTCCAGTTTCAATGAAAAGTCGTTAAAATATTTGTTCAACATTTCTCAAAATAGAGGCTCAGTAATAAGAAGAGTGAAAACAATATTTTTCCATCAAAACCTCGGGCAACGTGTCACTCATATATATTGCCCCTCGGACAAACCTCTTAGTCACTCGTGACTCAACTATCATCAATCAGCACTCACACTCAACACTCGCTCTCAATAGATATCTCATAATAACCGCTGCGGCGTGCAGCCCGATCCATAAATATATAGTCGACTGCGCTCACTGGGGGTGTGCAGACTCCGAAGGGGCTCCTACAGCCCAAGCGCTATATCGCTGCGGCGTGCGGCCCGATCCAATATATCGCTGCGACGTGCAGCCCAATCCATATATACATATATATAATGCTGCGGCGTGCAACCCGATCCATAACTATCCTCACAATCCGGCCCTCGGCCTCACTCACTCATCGACCTCACAAGCCACTCGAGCATCTCAGTGCAAACTCAAGGAACTCAGCCCAAAATACTTTCATAAATATTAAAATAGAGTGAGGAAAAAGATTTAACAATAAGCAGGTATAAACTATTACTGAGGATAATGCTTTCTATCCAAAACAATGTGAAGTAACAGTAAAATGCCCCTGAGGGTCCAATAGTACGGCACAAGGCCCCAAACGTGGCATTCAGCCCAAGTTAACAGAATCATTTCTAAAACACATAGATATCATATATAGTTTATCAAAATATGCAACTCTACAGTTGCCCTGGGACGGACCAAGTCACAATTCCTACATGTGCACGCCCACACGCCAGTCACCTAGCATGTGCGTCATTTATCAAAATAGTACAAAATTCCGTGGTTTCATACCTTCAAGTCTAGATTTACAATCGTTACTTACCTTGAACCGGACGAAAATCTACTCCGCGATGCCCTTGTCTCTCGACTCGGCCTTAAATCGCCCCGAATCTATCAAAGATCAGAATCATAACATCAATACATGCCAAAGGAACAAAGCCCACGCGAAAATTATCAAATTTAGTCAAAATTCTCGAAATTGGCCAAATCCGACCCCGGGCCCACGTCTCTAAATCCGATAAAAAATCACAACACTAGAGTCCTTATCCCTTTACGAGTCTATACATACCAAAATCATCAAAATCAGACCTCAAATGGCCCCTCAAATCCCCAATTTAAACTCTTCAATTTCAAGCCCTGATCTCCCAATTTCTTCCCTAATTTTCCCATTAAAATCATGACTAAACAATGGGATAATTGCCACAACCATAAGATACAAGGTCCAAGTAGCCTACCTCACTGAAAACACTTAAATTCTCCCTTGAAATCGCAATCCCCAAGCTCCAACTCGACCAAAAATGGTGGATTAAAGACTGAAATTTGCAAAGTGATGCTTATAAAGTTTCTGCCTAGCGATTACCGCACCTTCGGCCTTGCCTCAGCTTCCAATCTTCCGCATCTGCAGCCTTGCTCACGCACATGCGGTCCCCAATCCGCAGGTGCGGATATGACATAAGCAGCAAAATCTGCTGCATCAACTTAATGAAATTCCTTCCGTCCATCACCTAAATTCAACCCGAGGCCATCGGGACCTCAACCAAATATGCCAACAAGTCACATATCATCATTCAAACTTATATCAACCCTCGAATACTCAAAACAATGTCTAAACACCAAATCACCCTCGATTCAAGCCTAAGGATTTCAAAACTTCAGAATTCCGCAAACGATGTAAAAACCTATCAAACATCATCCGAATAACCTAAAATTTTTCACACACGTCACAAGTGACACAACGGACCTACTCCAATTTCTGAAATTCCATTCCGACCCCGATATCAAGATTTCCACTGCTGACCGAAAAATGCCAAATTTCCATTCACGCCATTTCAAGCCTAAATCTACCACGGTCCTCCAAATTACATTTCGAGCACACTCCTGAGTCCAAAATTACCTAATAAAGCTATCTGAACCATAAGAATTCACATCCGAGACCTTCTACTCATAAGTCAACATCCGGTTGACTTTTTCCAACTTAAGCTTCTAAATAAGAGACTAAGTGTCTCATTCCATTCTAAGACCACTGTTTACCTTGGAAATGGTATTAACAATTATATTTGATTTTGTGGTTTTAAAAATATGTGATTTATTTCAATACTAGTTGTTAGGCAATAGATGCTTAGTGTAAGTAAAGAGAATAAGGTATGCAAACCAATGCTGTCGCAAGACTGGGCCTTGAGCTGGCTGAACAGGGGGCCTCTAGGCCTGGTTAGGGCAGTTAGCAATGAACAATTGATGAAGAAACAGTGATATCGAAGGCCTCGAAGATAGCCTTTTGCGGTTAATAATGGGCAATTAATGAAGAACTATAAATGAACAAGAAATAAATCTGTAGAGTAATTGTTGAGCGCGTTTAGGCAAGAAAAGTAGAGAATATTCTGTTGTATTGAATATTCATGTCTCCTACAAAATGACAAAGGCCCCCCTTTATATGGGGGGGGGGGGGGAAGGAATCCTAACATAGTACATGTCTAATAATGGTGAGGGAATGCTATTGGTACAGCTGTATAATGGCTCAGTACGGATTTGTACTATTCTTGCAGACTTGGTCAGCTCTAACCACGTAACCTTAGGAGCTTTCCCGTCTTTCCATGACGATCATCGATTTGTAATGCTCCGAGATTGACCATAGTGAACCTTCAATAAATTCCCTCGAGGACGTACCTCGGGGTCACACTTCAAATTCTGCTTCGAGCTTCTCGAGGTCGAGCGTGGAGTTCCACAGTAGCTCCAAAGTCGAATTCCCCGATTTTGGCCGTATACAGATAGTCCCCGCATTTCTTAGAATGAAACGATAAGAAATGATCTTGAGTTCTTGCCTCTTCGATACCCCCATTGTGACGTCAGCCACGTGAGATCATTAAACGATGTGACAGAAAAAGTTGTACAGAGTTCTTGTCAACATGGTTCTCAAAAAGCCCACGAACCGCTATTGGTCACCCTTTATACTCCTCCAATACACTATGATGACTCTTATATATACTACAATTCCCTATCTTTTAAACCCTTGCAACATCTTTCCATCTTCAAATCTCTGTTAACAGCTTCCTGCCTTCACCCTTCTCCTGTGTTCACATCTTCGTCAGCTTACTTTAAAACTTTGTTATAACCATGGCCAATACTTCTAAGACAGTACCTCGAAAAAAGGAAGCCCCTTCTTTGTCACGCTCGTCTAAGAGCAAAAAGGTAGTGCCTCCTTGCATTGAGGAGTGTATTCCTGGGCCCTTCGATACATCCTCCGATTTCAAAATTGATAAACCTTCTTCGGTACCAGGCCGATG
Organism: Nicotiana attenuata; assembly: GCF_001879085.1. NCBI lineage: Eukaryota > Viridiplantae > Streptophyta > Magnoliopsida > Solanales > Solanaceae > Nicotiana > Nicotiana attenuata. The sequence goes on along the minus strand of NW_017671348.1, from coordinate 34,391 downwards.
CGAGCCCATGTCTCGGTACATTAGTCTAATAACTGACATAGAGATGGTGAAAATAGATTGCCGCTGGGGAGAGGCGGTACTAGTAGAGATCCCTTCATCGAAAGAAGATATAACTATACGCAGAGCTGGTTTGCTCAGCGTATATACGTATCCCTTTACCTTAGGTCCTGTAGATTCTTCTTCTCCACCGATAGTCCCGGTGATCCTCAATTTTTGTCGACAATGTCACACCTCCTTTTTCCTACACCCCACAAGGGATATAAGAGAGTTTTTCCAATTTAAGTGACAATCGAAACGGGATTATTATTTAAGATTAGAGTCGCCACTTGGGATAGTTTGTGGTGTCCCAAGTCACCGGTTTAGAATCCCGAATCGAGGAGATTTGACTCTATTTTAATGTCTGCGAAACACAGAAATCCGGGTAAGGAATTCTGTTAACCCGGGAAAAGGTGTTAGGCACTCCCGAGTTCCGCTGTTCTAGCACGGTCGCTTTGATCATACTTGGATTAACTAAATTATATAATTACTTATTTTTAGAACCTATTTGCATTTGCCTCTTTTTAATTTGGAAATTATCTTAAAACGAGTCACGCGTACGTGTACTCATTTTGTTTGTCGCGCCAAAAATCATGTCACGCGAACGTGTCCACAATTAATAACGCTTTATTATTAAGAAAGTTTGGCCACAGTTGCGCGAACGCATACTCCGGTTTTGTTTTTTAGAATCGTAATTATGTCACACGAACATGTACACAATCACGATAGTAGATTAAATCGTGCCTAGTTATAATATTTGTGAGGGCCATGGGTGATCTAAGGAAAGATGGCTCACCTCAATTTGTAGAAAAAGACTTGCCCAATTCAAACAGAGGGATGCTCTCACCTAGGCCTATTTTTAGACTTGATAAAAAGGCTATTGGTTGTAAACAATTATTGCGTGTATGCGTTGGGTCCTTAATTATTAGGGGGGAAACAGGCCAATCGACAGGCCCAAAAATAGGAAAACTCGTGAATAAAATGGGTTGATGGGAACTGGGCGCAGACCAAGCCCAAAATCGAAACCACAAAGAGACCTTAGACCCCATCAGATCTCGCCCATGCTATATCATTTGGGCTGATATTAGGCCCAAAATGACAGCCTTGGATATCTTAAATCCCTTTTAACACATTTACTAATCATATTGCTGTAACAACATATAATGCTAAATTCTGAAAATGTTAACATGCTGAATCATTATATGAAACATTTATATTAGCTAAATCAATTAAATCAAAGAGAATGAAATCATAACATAAAGTATAAAATGTGAAGTGCATATGGGCCAGAATGAGGCCCAAAGCTACAATCAACTGGCCTGCCTATGTGATATAGGGGAATTTCTAAATGGGCTCAACATCGAGCCCAAATGTACAACATCACCAATACGTAACCAAAATGTTTAACAATCTAGTAAAGATCTGAGCTTATCTACCAATGTATCTGATTATCAACAGTTAATACTAACCATGAAAACTACACCTCAACTCATTTATGAATTAGTCTACAAGCTTTATAAAGTCCAGTCCACTTATTACAATAAATTTGAATACAATGGTAATTTTATAGCAGTGAACAAACTTTTCTCATTACTATTTAAACTAAAATACAGCTTTCTGAAAAAAAAAGAAATGTCCTAAGTGCTAGTCTAATCTACTGCTGCTCTATCTTGGAACAATCTAAGACTGATCATGGCTTAACCAGCTGAGCCCCTTTACTGTAATGCACTAATTGTTTCAGTGACCAAAAAAGAAACTATGCACCACTAAGTAGTGAATCTGACCATTTAAGGGTCAGATTCATTTCCTTTGGTGCTGCAGTTAAAAAATGGATTTGGAACACAGTTTTACAAGTAGATGGACACTGATTCAGCAATCAAACAGTGACAAATTGAGCACATATAAAACACAATATTTCAGATTTTCATGATCAAGTTTAGCAGCCATTTTAAGGTAACATTAACACACAGTTTATAGACATTAACCAACCATAAGTTCACATCTCATTATTTCTAGAACTTCAGCCGACCAAAACAAGTTCTGAGCACACATATTGGAACTCAAAATTGATTCTATTTAAAAAGGACATTGTTACTGATGTTCTAAACGTCAATACCACACAAGAGGGGGGGTGATTTGTGTGGTACCCAATTTTTGCTCTAGAAGAACCTGGTTTTTCTAGGTGTACTAACTAATACTGTTTGAGGAATAATAAGTACATAAAATAAAGAACACAGAGATTTTTACATGGAAAACACCTGGCTCAAAAGGTGAAAAAACCACGACTTACTACTCAGTAGGATTTTCCCAAACTTCCACTAATATCACTGAGCCAAAACAGCATTTACAAAACTCTTTGTAAACCTAAGGATTAACTCTAATCCCGTTGTGGCGCACAACCTCAACTGTTGCGACAACTTCAAGTTAGCTTATAACTTGAACACTCTACGTACCTAATACAATTGCTTCTATGAAAGCTGAAAGGTACAATTTTAGACCTACTACAATTGAACTAGAATAAAAGAATTACACAATGGAACTAATTCTTCTATCTCGTTCAAGTAGCTTCAGGAGTGCACACTCAAATCTCACATAAATTGCTTGCAAAATCGCCTTGCTCTTTTTCTCTCAATTTAGTTTAACTTCTGCGTACGTGCAATACCTGTAAAAGAGAACAATCGCTATCTTTTAATGGGTTAGTAATCAGAGTTTGATTGGGACTCAATTGTTGATCTTCTATCGTAGTTGAGTCCTTGAAGACCTCAAACTCCAACACTATCTTTATCCGGATTGTGCTCTCTTCATATAAGGAGACTTTCTCCCCTTATCCAATATGAAACCTTTTCGATCAGATCACATTGAGATATTGCTGCTTGATCAGTAGGACTTATCTCCTTCACGTGCATCTCACATGTATAGGTTGAGCATGACTGTGCTTTACACGATGGACCTGGTCCATGACTGAGTTCATTTGTCATTCTTCAAAACTTCACCTGTTCTTGGGCCAACAAATTCCCCCTTTTTGATGATGACAAACTCTGTGTGTTTTTCTAATTTGAAACCTGTAAGAACTCAGCTTAACCATCAATACTAAATTTAGAAAATTCACTTATCATCAAGGACCAAGTTAATTAGGTTATAAACATCACTTATTTCAGAATATGTAAAGCACAATATCTCTTACCCCTTTTGGCATCATCAAAAAGTTGCATACACAATGTGAATCCCAGATTTTAATAAATACTCATGGCCACTAGGGCAACTACAAGTGCAATCATGGTGCAATCATCAGTAATCAATAAACATATTTAAACTATCAAGGTCAGAATAAGCATTGAACAAGAGAAAACAGCAGTTGTCATTGATAGAGATATGTTGCCACTAACAATCCACAAAAAGAAAGAAAACATTCAACCATGAGCAAAAAATAGAAAAATCCCTAATCTGGGTCACTGGGGGTACTAGACAAGTTCAGGAGACAAAGGCTAGGAGTCCTAAGGCTTGGAGGAACTGGAGGGTTGGGTTTGGAGAAGATTCAGCATGTTCTGAAGAATTCCATCATTCTTATCCTTTTCTTTGGCAAGCTCAATTTTAAGACCATCCCTCTCAGTTTCCACTTCAACCACACGAGCCTTGAGCCTAGCAATTTCAGCATCCTTAGCTGCACATTCCTGAACCAAAGTCCTAACTTTGCTGTTGATGGGTGTCTTCAGAGATGAACCAGGTTCAACTGGGATGGCATTGACTGGATAGTCACAGGCAAGAAGAGTTTTGATGCCAAAGTGTTCCTTGCTCGAGGCCATTTTCCATTTCTTCAGAGGCACATTTAGCCTATCCAGAACTATGGTCAATATGAAGCCATATGGAGTAGCATGAGCCTTGGAGCCATTTATGACCTGTCTAGTAATTTGACAATGAGGGCAGGCCAGTTGATTTGGTTTCCTCTCTCCAGGCACTCCATAAGAACCAGATCCATGTAGTTAGCAGTGTGCCTTCTCTCCTGCCTGGGCAATAGGCACTTCTTGACAAACTCAAACACAACCTTGTGCTCAGGCCTCATCTCACTTTTCTGCACAGCCCTGGCTTCATTCACTTCCTCTGAGTCATAGAACCTCTTGGTGATTTCAAGGGCAGTAGGGAGGGAGTCCAGGCATGGCCACCTTTGCCTAGTATAGTCATCAAACCCTTCAGAGGGTATGTCCAGAATCTCTCCCAGTTTCTCTGCATCAAACTTCACTGGGACTCCCTTCACCAGGCTACTAACAACTCCACCCTTAACAGCAGCATTTGCCATAAATTCAATCAACTCATTTCTAGCCAGCCTACCATCCATCTGAAGGACCATGTCCTTCCATCCTTGAGCAGCTAAAGAATCTATCAATCTCATCATCCCTGGCTCCACTAGGTCCTTCAACAATCTTCCTTTTAAAATTTTTCTTCTGCCAAACATGGCAAACCTGTCCTGCTCCTTCTCAGATTCATTTTCTTCTTCTTCTCCACTCCATTCATCATCATCTGAAACTTTTGTTTGTTTAGCTTTCACTGCAGATCTTGTCCTCTTGGCTAGTGGGGGTTCAACAGACACAGGTGCAGAAGAAGACTTCTTGGAGGAAGTCTTGGGCTTTTTAGGCTTGGGTGTAGGAACCTCTTCTGTTGTACCCCTTTCTTGATGGACCAGTTCCATCTCCTCTTCCTCAATAACCTCTGAGGATTCTGCAATCTTTCCCTTTCCCTTATCCATTTTCTTTTTCTTACTTTCTTCTAAGGCTTTTTGTAGATCAGCTTCACTCTGTTTTACCCTGCTTCTTGTGGCTCTACCCCTAGGCACTGAAGATGCAGTAGGTGTTAGGGATGAAGCTTTTCTTTTCTTTGAAGGCTTGGGAACACTTGGGGCTTTTGTTGTGGGAGCTCTGCGTTTCTTTGGGTCATAGCTTGCCCCAACCTTTTTCAGTAGATCAGCTAAGGTTTCTTCATTAGATGAAACAGGTTCATCTCTTTGCTTGCTCAGATGAACCAACCCCTCAGCAGGTTCCCCAGAACCACTTCCCCCTGACTTCATGCCACTCTCTTCTAGTCTCTCTTGTGTAACCCCACATATAGAAATAACTGCTCCCTTCCCATTTCCCCTCTCTTTGCCACATGCACCCTCTCTCTCTTTTTCTTTTTCAGAATTCTTTTTACCCCCACTCCTACGTCTCTCAGGCACTTCAACATCCTTCCCCCTGACTTCATGCCACTCTCTTCTAGTCTCTCTTGTGTAACCCCACATATAGAAATAACTGCTCCCTTCCCATTTCCCCTCTCTTTGCCACATGCACCCTCTCTCTCTTTTTCTTTTTCAGAATTCTTTTTACCCCCACTCCTACGTCTCTCAGGCACTTCAACATCCCTAATAGGACCAATCAGAACAAACCTAGTTTCTATGTTTCCACTCACAGATGAACTTACCTCAGTGGGGGATTCTTGAGTCTTCTCATAGTTAGAAGACCCATGTCCTTCCCCCTCAGTAGCTGATTGATATGATTCTGATTCAGAGCTGGAGTCAGAATTTGGAGTTTTGCTTTGCTTCGTTTGGCTTGCTTTTAACCTTTCATTTAAAACCTTCCTCAGAATCCCAGATGCTACAGCTTTTCGAGCGAGCATTTTCTGCCTTCGTAGCCTAGGTTTTGGAGATACACTGGGGGGAGTAGATGAGGATGAATTTGAGGGAGATGGTGGTGGAGGAGTTCCAGGATTTTCTTGTGGGTTAGACATGATGGTCGATTTCTTGAAAGAATTTGGGAATTTTGGAGAAGATGGTAATTAGAAGTGAAGAAGAGTTTTTGACGGTTTAGGAATTATGATGAAGACTGGAGAGATGGTGTGTATTTAAAGAGAATTAGACATTTAATAGGTAACGACAGCTTTTTCAGGGGTCAAATAGAAGTCTAATCAAAATGAATTTCCAGAATTTTAATGATCAATTTGGCTTTCCTAGATATTAGGCAAGAATTACGGTTTAGAGTTCTAGATGGACGGAACTGGTTCAATGCCAATAGATAGAATTTTTCTAGGATTTTGACAAGTATAGGACTTCTGCTCATGATTGAAACGTTAATCTTTCTGATTGTGCAGTGTATAGAAAACATACCTGAGCTTTCATATGAGCCCATACTGATGAACCAGGTTCTTCATTTAGAACTCTCTTGAACATACCTCAAATGCCATAATAGAGAAAATTTTGTAAAAGATCAGTGAGTCATATAAACACATGTCACAGGAGTATACTAATTAAAGTATGAAGCTGAGTAAGAATTAATCTAAACATTTACACAAGTTCAGAATTCCTAGCCAAAAAATAAGAATTTTTTTTCATTGTGCATTCTGAACTGGACCTATTAGGTGATCTTAATCATCCATAATTCCAACCTGTTCCTCTCCAAGTTTTCTCTACTCAGTGCTTTAGTGAAAATGTCAGCAATTTGTTTATCAGTAGCACAGAATTCTATGGAGATCAATCCTTTCTCATAGTTATCTCTTAAGAAGTGGTGCCTAACATCTATGTGCTTAGTCCTCTTATGATGAACAGGGTTCTTTGTCATACTTATAGCACTAGTGTTATCACAGAATATAGGAAT